>NC_069509.1:183631281-183714328 GCF_027579735.1 Bombina bombina | reverse complement strand
TTCCAGCACTCTCTGCCAGGCAAGGGGTTAACACATTACATTTTTCTCATTGAAACAGAGGATTTGGAATTGTAGAATTCAGTTTTATGAGGGTCTAATTAATAGAAATAATACACAGTAACATCTCCAGTAAGTTCAGAACAGTCTCAATAACACTCCATATGTCTCAGTGGGAGCCAATTAGCACATACCGCAGCAACTTAAATACTTACAGCAAAATGGCTGTCAAATGGCTTTTGTTTCATTAACTTGCATAACAAATGTTAGCTTTACAGCTTTAATGACATATATTACAAAGGCTGAACTACACAATTGGTCACCATACAAGAATATTTTAGAAATCTTGAGATGTAGTTACAAATTTTAAATGTCAGTATTAGTAATTAGGAGCACAGTATGTCTTTCCTCTGTTTCACTCTAATAAATCTGAGACGGGCCAAGCCCTCCCCAAATACACACAAGCCACATCCATTCACCCCCCCCTCTCCCCATGCACAGACACTCAGATTAGGTTCCCATTCCTCCACTGGTCTGTTTAAACTCTGTCCATTCACTTTCTAGTCACTGTACTCTCAGCCCCAGATTCTCATTTAGACATAATGTGAGGTATATAATAGTGTTATCAGCATTCCTGACCAGTCTGTAGGGACATGCCTTTAAAGTGAAAGTAAATCCTAGCGTTTTACAAATGCTAGAATTAACTATTGAAACAAATAAAGGGCACTTTAATTCATGAAGTATAAGATACTTCATGTAGAAAGCTCCTTTATTTGATTCAATCGATCTTAGCTCCTACAGGAGAGCACAGTGATGTTTTCACCTCTTAGCCAATAGCAGTACGGTAAATCCGGCTCCCATGGGCACTAAGATGGATTTACCGCACAGCTATTGGCTAAGAAGTAAAAACGTCACCTCTTAGCCAAACTATTTTTTAGCCGTGGGCTGCTGTAGCAGCTAAAAACGGCGATCGATTGAATCAAATAAAGGAGCTTTCTACATGAAGTATCTTATACTTCATGAATGAAAGTGCCCTTTATTTGTTTCAATAGTAAATCCTAGCGTTTGTAAAACTCTAGGATTTACTTTCACTTTAAAGATTGTTCCTGTACTGAGAAGATTTTTTGTCTTTATGCTTTTGAAACATGTCACATTGTACCAATAATGCATCATGTGATCTGCTTATCAGCAAGTGAGCAATCAGTTCCTAAGACCCAGCTGCACTTTATGTTAGTTTTAAAACTAAAATAAACTGACTTAATATATTTACACAAAACATATTTAGCATGTTTAACCGTTTCATGCCATTAGTGTGTTCCATGCCATACTAACAGCATTGGGCTTTAACAATGTTAGGGCGGCATTGAACGTCCTACCCTATATGGCCTCCTTTAACCTTCTCTTTTTAGATAATGGAAAATCGACCTAGCAGCGTACGCTGTCCCCATTAACCTATCCTGCGACGTGATGATAACGTGCTTTCATTTTTCCAGCAAGTGTTTACATCATACTTGCTACAGACACAAAGGGGTTAAATATTGCTCTTTCATATGCATGATAGAAATGTTATCATTTACTGTCACTGTTAGCATACAGCCTGCAGCACACGGCACAAGAAATACACGCCCATGAGGGGACACAATATCTCACTTTCTACCTGCCAAGTGCACGCCTATTGTATCATCAAACATGGGTGACGATGTTATAGACATTAGATTTCTGTTTATTTGGTATGAGGGGCATCATGTAATTAAATATAAAAGTAATCATTTTCAGGTATAAAAAAATATTTAAAATAAACGAATATGCTGCAAATCACCATTTTTTACTGAATCCTAAGGAAACCTGAATATTGTTATTATTTTTCTCTTGTTATTTTATATATTTTATCTTAAATACATTCTATAGTTTATTACTTATTTGTGATGCTGGAAAATCTTTTTTTTCTTTCTTTTTTTTGATATTTTAATTACAAATAAATGGGAAATATAACAAAATGGTAACCCTCCACATGATGTTTTAAGATTTTTTGTTGTTATTTTATTGTTAAGAAAAAACACAAACTTTGATGAGGACTATGAAAACTGCCACTGTCATTTCATACCTAACCACACCCTCATGACCAACTGGCCATCTAGTAACAGCACTTTTTATCGGTCCCAGAATAATGGCGTGCAGTGAATTACACTATGTTTTCTTCTCACTAATGGACAAAAGGATCTTCTCCTCGAAAAATTGTGGGGCGTTAAAAACCTTTTTTTCACAAAAGGTAACAGGAAATTGGTCTTGAAACAATAATGTGTGTTTAATGGCACTTTTCCCCCTCTCTCTTTCCCTATGAAATTAAGTCTGGGAAATAGTTTCAGAGCTTTTAAGATACATTAGGACATATATCATGGTTTCATTTGTTGAACAAAATATGTAATTTTTTTTAATCAAAATGTTTATTGTGTGTTTTTTTAACTTTCAGTAAATTCTTTATGTTTACATTTTGATTGTGAGGCAGAACTTAAAATAAATATATTATACAATACTGAACAGTCCAACCACAGAGAACCCATGACCTCGCTTTCACTCGCCCACATTCCGCCCACTGATTTAATCCCAGGTTCCTGGTCCCTGCACAGAATTACTAATGCCTGTAGGACTTTCATTTACCACAGGATAACTGATACATAACATTGCTGGTGATAACTTTATTTAAGTGCTGCCTTGTTACTTTTGTGGTTTTTTTTGTTAGTTATTGATGTTTTTTTCCCATCTTTTTGTGTTTTCTGCTTTATGTTCCCTTGTGTGATTACTCTAAACAGGTCACTTTATTCTTATTATGCATCAGCCCCAAAACTCTGGTTCAACGTGAGACGTACATTATGCTTTGAAAGTAAACATGCAGAACTAAAACAGCCTTGGTTAGTGTTGTTCATTCTATTTTGCTATTTTTTATGGGAACTAAAATGACTTCTATATGTGCAGATTATATCACTGAATATTCACACGTTGCACATGATCTGCATACAATATAAATGTCCTAAAACCTAAATGAATTGTTTCAGTGCAGGGACATTCTCATGATGAAGAAATAACACTAGAAGGTTTTTTTTTTTACTACTCATAATTAACCATTTTATGCTGAATTAAAAGGATATAAAACTCAACCTTTTTTGTGACTCAGACAGAAAATAACATTTTAGAAATGACAGGAAATAGTGCTGTTATCTAGTGCTCTTGCTAATGTATAATATTGTGTGTTATAGAGATACCTAGGTAGTATCTGTAGCACTACATGACAGGTAATAGTGCTGTTATCTAGTGCTCTTGCTAATGTATAATATTGTGTGTTATAGAGAGACCTAGGTAGTATCTGTAGCACTACATGACAGGTAATAGTGCTGCTATATAGTGATCTTGCTAATGTATAATATTATGTTATAGAGATACCTAGGTAGTATCTGTAGCACTACATGACAGGAAATAGTGCTGTTATCTAGTGCTCTTGCTAATGTATAATATTGTGTGTTATAGAGATACCTAGGTAGTATCTGTAGCACTACATGACAGGTAATAGTGCTGTTATCTAGTGCTCTTGCTAATGTATAATATTGTGTGTTATAGAGATACCTAGGTAGTATCTGTGGCACTACATTAAAGGTAATAGTGCTGTTATCTAGTGATCTTGCTAATGTATAATATTGTGTTATAGAGATACCTAGGTAGTATCTGTAGCACTACATGACAGGCAATAGTGCTGTTATCTAGTGCTCTTGCTAATGTATAATATTGTGTGTTATAGAGATACCTAGGTAGTATCTGTAGCACTACATGACAGGTAATAGTGTTGTTATCTAGTGCTCTTGCTAATGTATAATATTGTGTGTTATAGAGATACCTAGGTACTATCTGTAGCACTACATTACAGGTAATAGTGCTGTTATCTAGTGATCTTGCTAATGTATAATATTATGTTATAGAGATACCTAGGTAGTATCTGTAGCACTACATGACAGGTAATAGTGCTGTTATCTAGTGCTCTTGCTAATGTATAATATTGTGTTATAGAGATACCTAGGTACCATCTGTAGCATTACATGACAGGTAATAGTGCTGTTATCTAGTGTTCTTGCTAATGTATAATATTGTGTGTTATAGAGATACCTAGGTAGCATCTGTAGCACTACATGACAGGTAATAGTGCTGTTATCTAGTGCTCTTGCTAATGTATAATATTGTGTGTTAAAGAGATACCTAGGTAGTATCTGTGGCACTACATTAAAGGTAATAGTGCTGTTATCTAGTGATCTTGCTAATGTATAATATTGTGTTATAGAGATACCTAGGTAGTATCTGTAGCACTACATGACAGGCAATAGTGCTGTTATCTAGTGCTCTTGCTAATGTATAATATTGTGTGTTATAGAGATACCTAGGTAGTATCTGTAGCACTACATGACAGGTAATAGTGTTGTTATCTAGTGCTCTTGCTAATGTATAATATTGTGTGTTATAGAGATACCTAGGTACTATCTGTAGCACTACATTACAGGTAATAGTGCTGTTATCTAGTGATCTTGCTAATGTATAATATTATGTTATAGAGATACCTAGGTAGTATCTGTAGCACTACATGACAGGTAATAGTGCTGTTATCTAGTGCTCTTGCTAATGTATAATATTGTGTTATAGAGATACCTAGGTACCATCTGTAGCATTACATGACAGGTAATAGTGCTGTTATCTAGTGTTCTTGCTAATGTATAATATTGTGTGTTATAGAGATACCTAGGTAGCATCTGTAGCACTACATGGCAGGTAATAGTGCTGTTATCTAGTGCTCTTGCTTATGTATAATATTGTGTGTTATAGAGATACCTAGGTAGTATCTGTAGCACTACATGACAGGTAATAGTGCTGTTATTTAGTACTCTTGCTAATGTATAATATTGTGTTATAGAGATACCTAGGTAGTATCTGTAACACTACATGACAGGTAATAGTGCTGTTATCTAGTGCTCTTGCTAATGTATAATATTGTGTTATAGAGATACCTAGGTAGCATCTGTAGCACTACATGACAAGTAATAGTGCTGTTATCTAGTGCTCTTGTTAATGTATAATATTATGTTATAGAGATACCTAGGTAGCATCTGTAGCACTACATGACAGGTAATAGTGCTGTTACCTAGTGCTCATGCTAATGTATAATATTGTGTTATAGAGATACCTAGGTACCATCTGTTGCACTACATGACAGGTAATAGTGATGTTATCTAGTGCTCTTGCTAATGTATAATATTAGGTGTTATAGAGATACCTAGGCAGTATCTGTAGCACTACATGACAGGTAATAGTGCTGTTATCTAGTGCTCTTGCTAATGTATAATATTGTTTTATAGAGATACATAGGCAGTATCTGTAGCACTACATGACAGGTAATAGTGCTGTTATCTAGTGTTCATGCTAATGTATAATATTGTGTTATAGAGATACATAGGTAGTATCTGTAGCACTACATGACAGGTAATAGTGCTGTTATCTAGTGTTCTTGCTAATGTATAATATTGTTTTATAGAGATACATAGGTAGTATCTGTAGCACTACATGACAGGTAATAGTGCTGTTATCTAGTGTTCTTGCTAATGTATAATATTGTTTTATAGAGATACATAAGTATTATCTGTAGCACTACATGACAGGTAATAGTGCTGTTATCTAGTGCTCTTGCTAATGTATAATATTGTGTGTTATAGAGATACCTAGGTGGTATCTGTAGCACTACATGACAGGTAATAGTGCTGTTATCTAGTGCTCTTACTAATGTATAATATTGCGTTATAGAGATACCTAGGTAGTATCTGTAGCACTACATGACAGGTAATAATGCTGTTATCTAGTGCTCTTGCTAATGTATAATATTGTGTGTCATAGAGATACCTAGGTAGCATCTGTAGCACTACATGACAGGTAATAGTGCTGTTATCTAGTGCTCTTGCTAATGTATAATATTGTGTGTTATAGAGATACCTAGGTAGTATCTGTAGCACTACATAACAGGTAATAGTGCTGTTATCTAATGCTCTTGCTAATGTATAATATTGTGTTATAGAGATACCTAGGTAGTATCTGTAGCACTACATGACAGGTAATAGTGCTGTAATCTAGCGCTCTTGCTAATGTATAATATTGTGTGTTATAGAGATACCTAGGTAGTATCTGTATCACTACATGACAGGTAATAGTGCTGTTATCTAGTGCTCTTGCTAATGTATAATATTGTGTTATAGAGATACCTAGGTAGTATCTGTAGCACTACATGACAGGTAATAGTGCAGTTATCTAGTGCTCTTGCTAATGTATAATATTGTGTGTTATAGAGATACCTAGGTAGCATCTGTAGCACTACATGACAGGTAATAGTGCTGCTATCTAGTGCTCTTGCTAATGTATAATATTGTGTTATAGAGATACCTAGGTAGTATCTGTAGCACTACATGACAGGTAATAGTGCTGTTAGCTAGTGCTCTTGCTAATGTATAATATTGTGTTATAGAGATACCTAGGTAGTATGTGTAGCACTACATGACAGGTAATAGTGCTGTTATCTAGTGCTCTTGCTAATGTATAATATTGTGTGTTATAGAGATACCTAGGTAGTATCTGTAGCACTACATGAGAGGTAATAGTGCTGTTATCTAGTGCTCTTGCTAATGTATAATATTGTGTTATAGAGATACCTAGGTAGTATCTGTAGCACTACATGGCAGGTAATAGTGCTGTTATCTAGTGCTCTTGCTAATGTATAATATTGTGTGTTATAGAGATGCCTAGGTAGTATCTGTAGCACTACATGACAGGTAATAGTGCTGTTATCTAGTGCTCATGCTAATGTATAATATTGTGTGTTATAGAGATACCTAGGTATTATCTGTAGCACTACATGACAGGTAATAGTGCTGTTATCTAGTGCTCCTGCTAATGTATAATATTGTGTTATAGATATACCTAGGTAGTATCTGTAGCACTACATGACAGGTAATAGTGCTGTTATATAGTTCTCTTGCTAATGTATAATATTGTGTGTCATAGAGATACCTAGGTAGTATCTGTAGCACTACATGACAGGTAATAGTGCTGTTATCTAGTGCTCTTGCTAATGTGTAATATTGTGTGTTATAGAGATACCTAGGTAGTATCTGTGGCACTACATTAAAGGTAATAGTGCTGTTATCTAGTGATCTTGCTAATGTATAATATTGTGTTATAGAGATACCTAGGTAGTATCTGTAGCACTACATGACAGGCAATAGTGCTGTTATCTACTGCTCTTGCTAATGAATAATATTGTGTGTTATAGAGATACCTAGGTAGTATCTGTAGCACTACATGACAGGTAATAGTGTTGTTATCTAGTGCTCTTGCTAATGTATAATATTGTGTGTTATAGAGATACCTAGGTACTATCTGTAGCACTACATTACAGGTAATAGTGCTGTTATCTAGTGATCTTGCTAATGTATAATATTATGTTATAGAGATACCTAGGTAGTATCTGTAGCACTACATGACAGGTAATAGTGCTGTTATCTAGTGCTCTTGCTAATGTATAATATTGTGTTATAGAGATACCTAGGTACCATCTGTAGCATTACATGACAGGTAATAGTGCTGTTATCTAGTGTTCTTGCTAATGTATAATATTGTGTGTTATAGAGATACCTAGGTAGCATCTGTAGCACTACATGACAGGTAATAGTGCTGTTATCTAGTGCTCTTGCTAATGTATAATATTGTGTGTTATAGAGATACCTAGGTAGTATCTGTAGCACTACATGACAGGTAATAGTGCTGTTATTTAGTGTTCTTGCTAATGTATAATATTGTGTTATAGAGATACCTAGGTAGTATCTGTAACACTACATGACAGGTAATAGTGCTGTTATCTAGTGCTCTTGCTAATGTATAATATTGTGTTATAGAGATACCTAGGTAGCATCTGTAGCACTACATGACAAGTAATAGTGCTGTTATCTAGTGCTCTTGTTAATGTATAATATTATGTTATAGAGATACCTAGGTAGCATCTGTAGCACTACATGACAGGTAATAGTGCTGTTACCTAGTGCTCATGCTAATGTATAATATTGTGTTATAGAGATACCTAGGTACCATCTGTTGCACTACATGACAGGTAATAGTGATGTTATCTAGTGCTCTTGCTAATGTATAATATTAGGTGTTATAGAGATACCTAGGTAGTATCTGTAGCACTACATGACAGGTAATAGTGCTGTTATCTAGTGCTCTTGCTAATGTATAATATTGTTTTATAGAGATACATAGGCAGTATCTGTAGCACTACATGACAGGTAATAGTGCTGTTATCTAGTGTTCTTGCTAATGTATAATATTGTGTTATAGAGATACATAGGTAGTATCTGTAGCACTACATGACAGGTAATAGTGCTGTTATCTAGTGTTCTTGCTAATGTATAATATTGTTTTATAGAGATACATAGGTAGTATCTGTAGCACTACATGGCAGGTAATAGTGCTGTTATCTAGTGTTCTTGCTAATGTATAATATTGTTTTATAGAGATACATAGGTATTATCTGTAGCACTACATGACAGGTAATAGTGCTGTTATCTAGTGCTCTTACTAATGTATAATATTGCATTATAGAGATACCTAGGTAGTATCTGTAGCACTACATGACAGGTAATAGTGCTGTTATCTAGTGCTCTTGCTAATGTATAATATTGTGTGTCATAGAGATACCTAGGTAGCATCTGTAGCACTACATGATAGGTAATAGTGCTGTTATCTAGTGCTCTTGCTAATGTATAATATTGTGTGTTATAAAGATACCTAGGTAGTATCTGTAGCACTACATAACAGGTAATAGTGCTGTTATCTAGTGCTCTTGCTAATGTATAATATTGTGTTATAGAGATACCTAGGTAGTATCTGTAGCACTACATGACAGGTAATAGTGCTGTAATCTAGCGCTCTTGCTAATGTATAATATTGTGTGTTATAGAGATACCTAGGTAGTATCTGTATCACTACATGACAGGTAATAGTGCTGTTATCTAGTGCTCCTGCTAATGTATAATATTGTGTTATAGATATACCTAGGTAGTATCTGTAGCACTACATGACAGGTAATAGTGCTGTTATATAGTTCTCTTGCTAATGTATAATATTGTGTTATAGAGATACCTAGGTAGTATCTGTAGCACTACATGACAGGTAATAGTGCTATTATCTAGTGCTCTAGCTAATGTATAATATTGTGTGTTATAGAGATACCTAGGTAGTATCTGTAGCGCTACATGACAGGTAATAGTGCTGTTATCTAGTGCTCTAGCTAATGTATAATATTGTGTGTTATAGAGATACCTAGGTAGTATCTGTAGCACTACATGACAGGTAATAGTGCTGTTATCTAGTGCTCTTGCTAATGTATAATATTGTGTGTTATAGAGATACCTAGGTAGTATCTGTAGCACTACATGACAGGTAATAGTGCTGTTATCTAGTGTTCTTGCCAATGTATAATATTGTGTTATAGAGATACCTAGGTAGTATCTGTAGCACTACATGACAGGTAATAGTGCTGTTATCTAGTGCTCTTGCTAATGTATAATATAGTGTGTTATAGAGATACCTAGGTACCATCTGTAGCACTACATGACAGGTAATAGTGCTGTTATCTAGTGCTCTTGCTAATGTATAATATTGTGTGTTATAGAGATACCTAGGTAGTATCTGTAGCACTATATGACAGGTAATAGTGCTGCCCTCTAGTGCTCTTGCTAATGTATAATATAGTGTGTTATAGAGATACCTAGGTACCATCTGTAGCACTACATGACAGGTAATAGTGCTGTTATCTAGTGCTCTTGCTAATGTATAATATTATGTGTTATAGAGATACCTAGGTATTATCTGTAGCACTACATGACAGGTAATAGTGCTGTTATCTAGTGCTCTTGCTAATGTATAATATTGTGTTAAAGAAATACCTAGGTAGTATCTGTAGCACTACATGACAGGTAATAGTGCTGTTGTCTAGTGCTCTTGCTAATGTATAATATTGTGTGTTATAGAGATACCTAGGTGGTATCTGTAGCACTACATGACAGGTAATAGTGCTGTTATCTAGTGCTCTTGCTAATGTATAATATTGTGTTATAGAGATACCTAGGTAGTATCTGTAGCACTACATGACAGGTAATAGTGCTGTTATCTAGTGCTCTTGCTAATGTATAATATTGTGTTATAGAGATACCTAGGTACTATCTGTAGCACTACATGACAGGTAATAGTGCTGTTATCTAATGATCTTGCTAATTTATAATATTGTGTTATAGAGATACCTAGGTAGTATCTGTAGCACTACATGACAGGTAATAGTGCTGTTATCTAGTGCTCTTGCTAATGTATAATATTGTGTTATAGAGATACCTAGGTACTATCTGTAGCACTACATGACAGGTAATAGTGCTCTTGCTAATGTATAATATTGTGTTATAAAGATACCTAGGTAGTATCTGTAGCACTACATGACAGGTAATAGTGCTGTTATCTAGTGCTCTTGCTAATGTATAATATTGTGTTATAGAGACACCTAGGTAGTATCTGTAGCACTACATGACAGGTAATAGTGCTGTTATCTAGTGCTCTTGCTAATGTATAATATTGTGTGTTATAGAGATACATAGGTAGTATATGTTGTACTACATGACTGGTAATAGTGCTGTTATCTAGTGCTCTTGCTAATGTATAATATTGTGTTATAGAGATACCTAGGTACTATCTGTAGCACTACATGACAGGTAATAGTGCTGTTATCTAGTGCTCTAGCTAATGTATAATATTGTGTGTTATAGAGATACCTAGGTAGAATCTGTAGCACTACATGACAGGTAATAGTGCTGTTATCTAGTGCTCTAGCTAATGTATAATATTGTGTGTTATAGAGATACCTAGGTAGTATCTGTAGCACTACATGACAGGTAATAGTGCTCTTGCTAATGTATAATATTGTGTTATAAAGATACCTAGGTAGTATCTGTAGCAATACATGACAGGTAATAGTGCTGTTATCTAGTGCTCTTGCTAATTTATAATATTATGTGTTATAGAGACACCTAGGTAGTATCTGTAGCACTACATGACAGGTAATAGTGCTGTTATCTAGTGCTCTTGCTAATGTATAATATTGTGTTATAGAGATACCTAGGTAGTATATGTAGCACTACATGACAACTAATAGTGCTGTTATCTAGTGTTCTTGCTAATGTATAATATTGTGTGTTATAGAGATACCTAGGTAGTATCTGTAGCACTACATGACAGGTAATAGTGCTGTTATCTAGTGCTCTTGCTAATGTATAATATTGTGTTATAGAGATACCTAGGTAGTATATGTAGCACTACATGACAACTAATAGTGCTGTTATCTAGTGTTCTTGCTAATGTATAATATTGTGCGTTATAGAGATACCTATGTACCATCTGTAGCACTACATGACAGGAAATAGTGCTGTTATCTAGTGCTCTTGCTAATGTATAATATTGTATTATAGAGATACCTAGGTAGTATCTGTAGCACTACATGACAGGTAATAGTGCTGTTATTCAGTGATCTTGCTAATGTATAATATTGTGTTATAGAAATACCTAGGTAGTATCTGTAGCACTACATGACAGGTAATAGTGCTGTTATCTAGTGCTCTTGCTAATGTATAATATTGTGTGTTATAGAGATACCTAGGTACCATCTGTAGCACTACATGACAGGTAATAGTGCTGTTATCTAGTGCTCTTGCTAATGTATAATATTGTGTGTTATAGAGATACCTAGGTACCATCTGTAGCACTATATGACAGGTAATAGTGCTGTTATCTAGTGCTCTTGCTAATGTATAATATTGTGTGTTATAGAGATACCTAGGTAGTATCTGTAGCACTACATGACAGGTAATAGTGCTGTTAACTAGTGATCTTGCTAATGTATAATATTATGTGTTATATAGATACCTAGGTAGTATCTGTAGCACTACATGACAGGTAATAGTGCTGTTATCTAGTGCTCTTGCTAATGTATAATATTGTGTGTTATAGAGATACCTAGGTAGTATCTGTAGCACTACATGACAGTACATAGTGCTGTTATCTAGTGCTCTTGCTAATGTATAATATTATGTTATAGAGATACCTAGGTAGTATCTGTAGCACTACATGTCAGGTAATAGTGCTGTTATCTAATGCTCTTGCTAATGTATAATATTGTGTTATAGAGATACCTAGGTAGTATCTGTAGCATTACATAACAGGTAATAGTGCTGTTATCTAGTGCTCTTGCTAATGTATAATATTGTGTTATAGAGATACCTAGGTAGTATCTGTAGCACTACATGACAGGTAATAGTGCTGTTATCTAGTGCTCTTGCTAATGTATAATATTGTGTTATAGAGATACCTAGGTAGTATCTGTAGCACTACATGACAGGTAATAGTGCTGTTATCTAGTGCTCTTGCTAATGTATAATATTATGTGTTATAGAAATACCTAGGTAGTATCTGTAGCACTACATGACAGGTAATAGTGCTGTTATCTAGTGCTCTTGCTAATGGATAATATTATGTTATAGAGATATCTAGGTATTATCTGTAGTACTACATGACAGGTAATAGTGCTGTTATCTAGTGCTCTTGCTAATGTATAATATTATGTGTTATAGAGATACCTAGGTAGTATCTGTAGCACTACATGACAGGTAATAGTGCTGTTATCTAGTGCTCTTGCTAATGTATAATGTTGTGTTATAGAGATACCTAGGTAGTATCTGTAGCACTACATGACAGGTAATAGTGCTGTTATCTAGTGCTCTTGCTAATGTATAATATTGTGTGTTATAGAGATACCTAGGTAGTATCTGTAGCACTACATGACAGGTAATAGTGCTGTTATCTAGTGCTCTTGCTAATGTATAATATTGTGTGTTATAGAGATACCTAGGTAGTATCTGTAGCACTACATGACAGGTAATAGTGCTGTTATCTAGTGATCTTGCTAATGTATAATATTATGTGTTATAGAGATACCTAGGTAGTATCTGTAGCACTACATGACAGGTAATAGTGCTGTTATCTAGTGCTCTTGCTAATGTATAATATTGTGTTATAGAGATACCTAGGTAGTATCTGTAGCACTACATGACAGGTAATAGTGCTGTTATGTAGTGTTCTTGCTAATGTATAATATTGTGTGTTATAGACATACCTAGGTAGTATCTGTAGCACTACATGACAGGTAATAGTGCTGTTATGTAGTGTTCTTGCTAATGTATAATATTGTGTGTTATAGAGATACCTAGGTAGTATCTGTAGCACTACATGACAGGTAATAGTGCTGTTATGTAGTGTTCTTGCTAATGTATAATATTATGTGTTATAGAGATACCTAGGTAGTATCTGTAGCACTACATGACAGGTAATAGTGCTGTTATGTAGTGTTCTTGCTAATGTATAATATTGTGTGTTATAGAGATACCTAGGTAGTATCTGTAGCACTACATGACAGGTAATAGTGCTGTTATGTAGTGTTCTTGCTAATGTATAATATTATGTGTTATAGAGATACCTAGGTAGTATCTGTAGCACTACATGACAGGTAATAGTGCTGTTATCTAGTGCTCTTGCTAATGTATAATATTGTGCGTTATAGAGATACCTAGGTAGTATCTGTAGCACTACATGACAGGTAATAGTGCTGTTATCTAGTGCTCTTGCTAATGTATAATATTGTGTGTTATAGAGATACCTAGGTAGTATCTGTAGCACTACATGACAGGTAATAGTGCTGTTATCTAGTGATCTTGCTAATGTCTAATATTGTGTGTTATAGAGATACCTAGGTACTATCTGTAGCACTGGTAATAATGGAATATGTACAGCGCCAATAAAGGCTAAGGGATAAATATAAACACTAAAAACGAAATATACCTGCTAAGGCTGAACAAGAATTTATTACAATTCAACAGTATTGGTACCAATAGATAAAATGAGTAAAAAACAGTAATTAAAACAGTTGTTAAAAACAATGGTAAGGTGGAGTGTTGTGCTGATACACTCACAAAGTGCAAATAGCAAATGGATCCAAGGGGTGGAAAACTAAAATGGTGAAATCCACATTTGCTTGTGGATACACAAATAAACAAAATGTGTAAGCAACATAAAAATGTATGCGACTTAAATGTGCAACATGATAGTGCAAATGTTGTGCAACATAAGTGAGAGTAATTGTGATCACTATGTGTATAAAAGATAAGGAAAAAACGATTCACATCAAAAATGCAAAAAATCACAATAGATATAATATATTAAAAAGTCCCAATGACACTGCAGTGCAAAAAATAATAAATCACATGTGAATAACTGCCATTGAGTGGCAAATGTGGAAAAAAGGGTGGTGTACCCAAGGCAAAAAAGAGGAAATCCAGTGAAAAAACAAAAATAAAAATAAAAATCAAAAACCAGATACAAAAATGATGTTCAACAAAGGATAAAAAAGAACAAAAAAGGACAAAAAGAGTATTGTAATCCAAAAAACAGTAAATTAATAAGGAAATCACATGAAGGAACCTGGAATCATGAGGGGAAGAGTTCCCAGGCGAATCCTAACAACGGTCAGCTCTTAGTCCAATGTCCTAGAGATGTCCCTGTAAAAAAAGGAGTACCATAGCGTAACAAGTCCTCAAAGTGGTTAAAATACTTGGAATAATGCTTACCAACAGGTCTACGCGTTTCGGCCCCAAAATAAGGCCTTTATCAAGACTGCTGAAGTGGTAAGCTGAGTGCCTTTAAATAACAGTGTCACTTAAGTGACCGGATATGGCTCTGGAATTCACTTCCGGTTTCGCCATGAGTGAAAAATAGTTTAAACAGGGTATTTATCATGTTTGGCGTGTATAAACTGTCATATGGAGATAGAGTGATCTTGTGTTTTATGTTTATATATTTGTCTTTAATATTTAGTGTCATTTAGTTCACTATACCTTGAGCCCCTCACGATCATGATGTCACTTCCGGTTTACCGGAGTAAACATTTTTTGGTGATTCTACGTTTTCGATGGCCTCTGGTTATGAGTACTATTTAGAAGATATACTTCAAAGATGTATTTTAGTATATTTACAGCTTAATCACCTATATTTTTGTGGTGACGGTTTTTGTCGCGATTTGATTGGTCGTGACATCATGATCCGATTCCTATGGTTCTATTGGTCTAGGGAAGAGGTGTGTGGGTAACAGTCCTCCTGATTGGGTGTTGAGATGTCAAAAATGTTTAAAGACAACAAGGGGACAGATTGTTTCGATAATAAAGGGGATATAAATCCAAATGCCCATTTTTATAATAAAGAAGCCCATTAGCTTATAAAAGAGCCGTTTTAAATGATTAGCCATTTCAAAATAGGGAACGGCTCTACAGTGATTGGAGGTAATATGTATGTCTTCTTCACTGTTAGTGCATAAATCATATGTTCTATATCAAGTTTTAGTATATGTATATTATCCCATACTATGTATTTTCTCCAATATATATAATGATAGACGATATGCTTTATATTGGATTATATGAGGTTTATTTTGCTCTGTGAACAGGTGCTGCTTTAGGTATTTATAAATGTTTTTAAGGTACAGCAGCATAATAAGGGATATAATCCAATAGTAGCATAGTGGTAGAACAGTAGAACAGAAAAAACACTAATCCTATAAACCCAATCACATAAATTTAATCAGGTTTAGGAGAAGAATATTCTAGCAGTGCGTCAGATTTATCTTACACTGTCTGGAAAAAGGGGCTGTGGTATTTTTTAAAAAAGGAAAGGCTGTGGTTTTATTAAAAAGGAAAAAAAGAGAGAAAAAAAGAAGTGTAAAATATGAGTGTGAGAAAGACTTAATGGGGGTATATCTGTATGTCTTGAGTCAGAGTTTTATACATACTTATCACTGGGTTCAGTGGCCTCAGTGAATTCCATAGAGGAGGATGTGTTAATACCTCTTATCTATATCAACATAATAAAATCATACATAAGAGACCTCTCGATCACTAAGGTCATTAGACGAGCAGTGATTGAGTGGATCTGTGCACTACCCAATCATTAGGAAGTTTGGTAGTGGCTACCAATAGATATATGAGATATAAGAGAAACTCCTGTGGATTTCTTATGAGCAGAGAATGATGAACTTCTGAGGTGGATATAACTTATAGGACCAGATACCTGGACTATATATATATTATAGCCCTAGACATGTAGGGAGGATCTGACAGGGATAATATTGGATTCAGATTGAGGGGATAGTCTGATATAATTTCTATAGTAACAACTTCATTTGCCTTTGGGTCAGGGGTTAAGTGGTAATGGAAGCGGAGACTATTTTGGAGGGAATGCTTGGTCAATCTATGTCTAAAGTGTGTATTTCTCGTCAAAGCTTGGGAGTTTTGAATAGATACATTTAATAAGGATTCTGGAGAGCATCAAATCCAATGGTGTCATCATACTGTTAGGTATAGTCATAGATTAGAATAGATGGTTAAGATCCTCTCTATTGTTTAGACCTTTTGGATGTAGACTGTCCAACAGGAAGATCCATTTGGATTCAGCTTTGAGAAGACTTTTTTCAAAGTCGCCACCTCTCCAATTTTTTATAACCTTCTGTATGCCAGTATATTTCATATCTTTTATATTGCCGTTATGTTTAGTTGTAAAATGATTATAGAGAATTGTATCTTTATTCTGTTTCTCAATCAGCAATATATGTTCTCGTAGCCTATCTCTGAGGCTCCTTGATGTCTGGCCAATGTACTGGAGGCCACATGAACATTCAATAAGATATATAATCCCTTTATCCTGGCATCTTATTAGATCTTTAATGTTAAATTCTTCTCCCGTCTGGTTTGATTTGAATTTTTTGGTCTTAGTTCCTCTTTTACATGCCTTGCATGTAGGGCACGGGTAAAAGCCTTTAATTGATTTCCCCTGTATATCATATGTTCTTAGGTTGTCCTTCCGTTGTAAACTTGGCGCTAATTTGTTTTTTAGATTTCCTGTTTTTTTATAGATGAATTTTGGTTGATTTGGAAGTTTGTCTCCAATTACATCATCATTTTTCAACAGGTGCCAATGTTTTTTGAAGATCTTTTCGATGATGTACCGGTTACTGCTATATTCCGTGATCATAGGTACATTTAGCAGTTCTTCTATTTCCAATATTTTACGGTCTTTATACTTGGTTAGCTCATTTCTCTCCATTTGTCGTGCTTCCTCTATTTTAAGATCCAGATGTTCCTCCTTATAGCCCCTTTCCATAAATTTTTGTTTTAATCTTTTCACTTGTTTTTCCCATGTGGTGATGTTAGAACAATTTTTTCGGACCCTTAGAAATTGGCTCTTTGGGATATTATTTTTCCATTTTTCATGGTGACAGCTCTCGTAATGTATATAGCTATTGCTGTCAACTGATTTAAAGTGTGTAGATGTTTCCCATTTGCCTTTTTTAACTTCTATTTTCAGGTCCAGAAAAACAATTTCTTTTGGACTCCATGTATAAGTGAACTTTAGATTTAGAAGGTTCTGGTTCATGATCTCTATTGTATACATAAGATCCTGTATCGAACCTCTCCAGATGATTAGAATATCATCAATATATCTGCGGTACAAGACCAGGTCCGCGCCTGTAGAGCCGTTCCCTATTTTGAAATGGCTAATCATTTAAAACGGCTCTTTTATAAGCTAATGGGCTTCTTTATTATAAAAATGGGCATTTGGATTTATATCCCCTTTATTATCGAAACAATCTGTCCCCTTGTTGTCTTTAAACATTTTTGACATCTCAACACCCAATCAGGAGGACTGTTACCCACACACCTCTTCCCTAGACCAATAGAACCATAGGAATCGGATCATGATGTCACGACCAATCAAATCGCGACAAAAACCGTCACCACAAAAATATAGGTGATTAAGCTGTAAATATACTAAAATACATCTTTGAAGTATATCTTCTAAATAGTACTCATAACCAGAGGCCATCGAAAACGTAGAATCACCAAAAAATGTTTACTCCGGTAAACCGGAAGTGACATCATGATCGTGAGGGGCTCAAGGTATAGTGAACTAAATGACACTAAATATTAAAGACAAATATATAAACATAAAACACAAGATCACTCTATCTCCATATGACAGTTTATACACGCCAAACATGATAAATACCCTGTTTAAACTATTTTTCACTCATGGCGAAACCGGAAGTGAATTCCAGAGCCATATCCGGTCACTTAAGTGACACTGTTATTTAAAGGCACTCAGCTTACCACTTCAGCAGTCTTGATAAAGGCCTTATTTTGGGGCCGAAACGCGTAGACCTGTTGGTAAGCATTATTCCAAGTATTTTAACCACTTTGAGGACTTGTTACGCTATGGTACTCCTTTTTTTACAGGGACATCTCTAGGACATTGGACTAAGAGCTGACCGTTGTTAGGATTCGCCTGGGAACTCTTCCCCTCATGATTCCAGGTTCCTTCATGTGATTTCCTTATTAATTTACTGTTTTTTGGATTACAATACTCTTTTTGTCCTTTTTTGTTCTTTTTTATCCTTTGTTGAACATCATTTTTGTATCTGGTTTTTGATTTTTATTTTTATTTTTGTTTTTTCACTGGATTTCCTCTTTTTTGCCTTGGGTACACCACCCTTTTTTCCACATTTGCCACTCAATGGCAGTTATTCACATGTGATTTATTATTTTTTGCACTGCAGTGTCATTGGGACTTTTTAATATATTATATCTATTGTGATTTTTTGCATTTTTGATGTGAATCGTTTTTTCCTTATCTTTTATACACATAGTGATCACAATTACTCTCACTTATGTTGCACAACATTTGCACTATCATGTTGCACATTTAAGTCGCATACATTTTTATGTTGCTTACACATTTTGTTTATTTGTGTATCCACAAGCAAATGTGGATTTCACCATTTTAGTTTTCCACCCCTTGGATCCATTTGCTATTTGCACTTTGTGAGTGTATCAGCACAACACTCCACCTTACCATTGTTTTTAACAACTGTTTTAATTACTGTTTTTTACTCATTTTATCTATTGGTACCAATACTGTTGAATTGTAATAAATTCTTGTTCAGCCTTAGCAGGTATATTTCGTTTTTAGTGTTTATATTTATCCCTTAGCCTTTATTGGCGCTGTACATATTCCATTATTACCTGTTCTTTCCTTTTGGGGGTTGGTTAGACCCTTTATTTGTACTCAGCACAAGGGAATATCTTAGCGCTTGGCTACCACACCTCACTTTCCTATATCTGTTTTTCTAACCTGTATCCAAGCAGCTTTGAATATAAACACGAGTCACATCATGGACTCTTTTAGTGTACTCCGACAGGAGATAGAATTTGATAGTCTATATTTAGATAATAAAGGAGGAGATGATTGTTTGGATGTTCAGACCATTTTCAAAAATTTGGAGAAATTATTGGTTTCTGAAGTCAAGTACAAGGCTGACATATCATTCCTTAGAAAATGTATTGAACTCGATATCATTCCTAAGGGTTTACTAGTCACCAAAGACTGTACTTTTCCTATATGCAAACCTAAATATTCCACAAGATGGGTTGAGGCTCTAGCCACTGCTTCAATTTCTCTAATGAACATCATTATAGATTATAGGGAAGAATTGATGCAGGAGACTGATGGCGAGATAAAAGAAGATGAGCAGATACTGATGAACCTAGAGAGTTCAGGTATTGATATATCTGATAGGAAATCAAATTTAGTTAAAAAAGTCACCAAGATCAGAGAAGATGTAATTACAAAGAAAACTAAAAAGCTAAAGAGAGAACTTGATAAAAAAGCAAGTGAGAATCATGACAATGAAACAACTGAGATAACCAATTCTGAATCCACTGAGAACAAGACAGGGGGTGACATACCACAGCATATAAATATGGGTAGAGCGTCTGGAGACCAATCACAAGGGGCATATCAGAAAACACAACAAACCGCATACAACAGACCTAAAAATCAATATCCAAGACCCTACATGAACAGACACCAAAGGGACAGGTTACATAGAGATTACAGCCCTGCTAGACGCGAATGGAACGATGGTGATGGTTATTATGATAACTATCAAGATCCATATAACTTTAGAAGGGATGATAGACACTATGGGGAGTCACGACACTATAGACCAGAACCCTACCATAGACAATATGGCAGTCCCCTAAAATCATGGGAACAGGCTCCCCAAAAGAGGTCCTATAGGAACAATTATAGAAACAATGAGAACTATGGTAATGAAAACTATCCACGATGGAATCACAGAAGAGGGGCCCAGAGACATCACTATAGAGAAGACAATGGAAATTACTCTCAAAATTATAGAGAAGAACAGAACAATTACTATCACACTCCAAGACAAAGACACATAAATCAGGACAACTTCGGGACACAAAGGAGGGATACAACATATGGAGATCAAGGAAGAAGACCATATGAACCACATGATAAAGTAAGATCCAACAAGCCTGATACAAATGTCAGACATGGAGAACAATCCAATAGAGAGAAATTAGATGTGGACATCAATTTGGGTACTTCTCTGAATCAAATTGCCTCATCGTCACATTTTTTAAAGATGAATCCAGCAACAGTGAAGGACAAAACATCACAATAACGGATGAAATAGGAGGAAGAACAATCCAAAGAAGGAAAACTAGAGGCAAACGTGGTGGCACTAAACTAAAGAAAAAGACTAGAGTAATAAATACAAGTATACAAACAGATATAGAGGCTGATGATAAGGATGCGATTGAGACACCTACATCATCCAACACGGAGAATAAAATGAACGATTCTGCTGATAGGATCACCAGGGATGGCATTTTTAATCTCAGTTCTTATGACATTAAAAAAGAAGAGAGGGAAGTCTTGAAATATGGTCTCTCCTTTGCTCCAGCAAGAAGTCTGGACAAATTTCAAACGTTCACTAACACTAAAGACTTCATAAGAAAATTGACTTTAAAGAGATATTTTTTGAGATCCCCTTTGGAAACAAGGGTCCCTAAGAACTACACTACAGCAGACGTTCAAGACCCATATATACATACGGGTCTCAAACCAAAGTCCAGCTTCTATCCAACCTATGCTAAAGGAAATGCCATTGAGGCTTTTGAGACTGTGGTTACCAAGGAAATTAAAGACATCAAACAGAAAAGACTCAAAAGGATAAAAGAAAACTTATCCAAACAACATAAAGAGACCATCAGAAAACTCGAATCAAATAATCAACTGACCATTAAATCAGCTGATAAAGGCGGGGGGATTGTCATCCTTGATAGGGACAAATATAATGCAGAAAACCAACGCCTACTAAGTGACCATACAACATATCTGAAGCTCAGACAGAATCCTGTGGACAACTTCCAAAAAGAATTAAGAACACTACTAGAACGAGCTAAGACATCAGGGATATTGGATGACAAAGAATACAGATACCTGGATATCAATCACCCTATAACACCAATCTTGTATCATCTGCCAAAGATACATAAAACCCTCATAGACCCTCCGGGCCGCCCTATAATCTCTGGGATTGGATCTCTTACAAGTAACTTGTCAGAATACGTTGATCAACATCTACAGAAGTACGTAAAATCTCTACCATCGTATTTAAGAGATTCCACGCAAGTTCTGAACATCCTTGAGAACATCCCATGGGAGGAAGGTTACATCATGGCGACCTGTGATGTAGCGGCCTTGTATACAAGTATACCACACAAGGAGGGTCGTGAAGCAATAAAATGGTTTTTGGACAAAGATCCATTAATGCCAGAAGATCAGGCTGAGTTCATATTGGATAGTATCCAATACATATTGACACACAATTACTTTTGTAATGAGGGGATATACTACCAACAAATCTGCGGTACAGCCATGGGGACCAGGTTCGCGCCCAGCTATGCCAACTTATACATGGGAAGATGGGAGAGCATCTTCTGGGACTCATGCCCAGCTGGCGCGGACCTGGTCTTGTACCGCAGATATATTGATGATATTCTAATCATCTGGAGAGGTTCGATACAGGATCTTATGTATACAATAGAGATCATGAACCAGAACCTTCTAAATCTAAAGTTCACTTATACATGGAGTCCAAAAGAAATTGTTTTTCTGGACCTGAAAATAGAAGTTAAAAAAGGCAAATGGGAAACATCTACACACTTTAAATCAGTTGACAGCAATAGCTATATACATTACGAGAGCTGTCACCATGAAAAATGGAAAAATAATATCCCAAAGAGCCAATTTCTAAGGGTCCGAAAAAATTGTTCTAACATCACCACATGGGAAAAACAAGTGAAAAGATTAAAACAAAAAATTATGGAAAGGGGCTATAAGGAGGAACATCTGGATCTTAAAATAGAGGAAGCACGACAAATGGAGAGAAATGAGCTAACCAAGTATAAAGACCGTAAAATATTGGAAATAGAAGAACTGCTAAATGTACCTATGATCACGGAATATAGCAGTAACCGGTACATCATCGAAAAGATCTTCAAAAAACATTGGCACCTGTTGAAAAATGATGATGTAATTGGAGACAAACTTCCAAATCAACCAAAATTCATCTATAAAAAAACAGGAAATCTAAAAAACAAATTAGCGCCAAGTTTACAACGGAAGGACAACCTAAGAACATATGATATACAGGGGAAATCAATTAAAGGCTTTTACCCGTGCCCTACATGCAAGGCATGTAAAAGAGGAACTAAGACCAAAAAATTCAAATCAAACCAGACGGGAGAAGAATTTAACATTAAAGATCTAATAAGATGCCAGGATAAAGGGATTATATATCTTATTGAATGTTCATGTGGCCTCCAGTACATTGGCCAGACATCAAGGAGCCTCAGAGATAGGCTACGAGAACATATATTGCTGATTGAGAAACAGAATAAAGATACAATTCTCTATAATCATTTTACAACTAAACATAACGGCAATATAAAAGATATGAAATATACTGGCATACAGAAGGTTATAAAAAATTGGAGAGGTGGCGACTTTGAAAAAAGTCTTCTCAAAGCTGAATCCAAATGGATCTTCCTGTTGGACAGTCTACATCCAAAAGGTCTAAACAATAGAGAGGATCTTAACCATCTATTCTAATCTATGACTATACCTAACAGTATGATGACACCATTGGATTTGATGCTCTCCAGAATCCTTATTAAATGTATCTATTCAAAACTCCCAAGCTTTGACGAGAAATACACACTTTAGACATAGATTGACCAAGCATTCCCTCCAAAATAGTCTCCGCTTCCATTACCACTTAACCCCTGACCCAAAGGCAAATGAAGTTGTTACTATAGAAATTATATCAGACTATCCCCTCAATCTGAATCCAATATTATCCCTGTCAGATCCTCCCTACATGTCTAGGGCTATAATATATATATAGTCCAGGTATCTGGTCCTATAAGTTATATCCACCTCAGAAGTTCATCATTCTCTGCTCATAAGAAATCCACAGGAGTTTCTCTTATATCTCATATATCTATTGGTAGCCACTACCAAACTTCCTAATGATTGGGTAGTGCACAGATCCACTCAATCACTGCTCGTCTAATGACCTTAGTGATCGAGAGGTCTCTTATGTATGATTTTATTATGTTGATATAGATAAGAGGTATTAACACATCCTCCTCTATGGAATTCACTGAGGCCACTGAACCCAGTGATAAGTATGTATAAAACTCTGACTCAAGACATACAGATATACCCCCATTAAGTCTTTCTCACACTCATATTTTACACTTCTTTTTTTCCTCTCTTTTTTTCCTTTTTAATAAAACCACAGCCTTTCCTTTTTTAAAAAATACCACAGCCCCTTTTTCCAGACAGTGTAAGATAAATCTGACGCACTGCTAGAATATTCTTCTCCTAAACCTGATTAAATTTATGTGATTGGGTTTATAGGATTAGTGTTTTTTCTGTTCTACTGTTCTACCACTATGCTACTATTGGATTATATCCCTTATTATGCTGCTGTACCTTAAAAACATTTATAAATACCTAAAGCAGCACCTGTTCACAGAGCAAAATAAACCTCATATAATCCAATATAAAGCATATCGTCTATCATTATATATATTGGAGAAAATACATAGTATGGGATAATATACATATACTAAAACTTGATATAGAACATATGATTTATGCACTAACAGTGAAGAAGACATACATATTACCTCCAATCACTGTAGAGCCGTTCCCTATTTTGAAATGGCTAATCATTTAAAACGGCTCTTTTATAAGCTAATGGGCTTCTTTATTATAAAAATGGGCATTTGGATTTATATCCCCTTTATTATCGAAACAATCTGTCCCCTTGTTGTCTTTAAACATTTTTGACATCTCAACACCCAATCAGGAGGACTGTTACCCACACACCTCTTCCCTAGACCAATAGAACCATAGGAATCGGATCATGATGTCACGACCAATCAAATCGCGACAAAAACCGTCACCACAAAAATATAGGTGATTAAGCTGTAAATATACTAAAATACATCTTTGAAGTATATCTTCTAAATAGTACTCATAACCAGAGGCCATCGAAAACGTAGAATCACCAAAAAATGTTTACTCCGGTAAACCGGAAGTGACATCATGATCGTGAGGGGCTCAAGGTATAGTGAACTAAATGACACTAAATATTAAAGACAAATATATAAACATAAAACACAAGATCACTCTATCTCCATATGACAGTTTATACACGCCAAACATGATAAATACCCTGTTTAAACTATTTTTCACTCATGGCGAAACCGGAAGTGAATTCCAGAGCCATATCCGGTCACTTAAGTGACACTGTTATTTAAAGGCACTCAGCTTACCACTTCAGCAGTCTTGATAAAGGCCTTATTTTGGGGCCGAAACGCGTAGACCTGTTGGTAAGCATTATTCCAAGTATTTTAACCACTTTGAGGACTTGTTACGCTATGGTACTCCTTTTTTTACAGGGACATCTCTAGGACATTGGACTAAGAGCTGACCGTTGTTAGGATTCGCCTGGGAACTCTTCCCCTCATGATTCCAGGTTCCTTCATGTGATTTCCTTATTAATTTACTGTTTTTTGGATTACAATACTCTTTTTGTCCTTTTTTGTTCTTTTTTATCCTTTGTTGAACATCATTTTTGTATCTGGTTTTTGATTTTTATTTTTATTTTTGTTTTTTCACTGGATTTCCTCTTTTTTGCCTTGGGTACACCACCCTTTTTTCCACATTTGCCACTCAATGGCAGTTATTCACATGTGATTTATTATTTTTTGCACTGCAGTGTCATTGGGACTTTTTAATATATTATATCTATTGTGATTTTTTGCATTTTTGATGTGAATCGTTTTTTTCCTTATCTTTTATACACATAGTGATCACAATTACTCTCACTTATGTTGCACAACATTTGCACTATCATGTTGCACATTTAAGTCGCATACATTTTTATGTTGCTTACACATTTTGTTTATTTGTGTATCCACAAGCAAATGTGGATTTCACCATTTTAGTTTTCCACCCCTTGGATCCATTTGCTATTTGCACTTTGTGAGTGTATCAGCACAACACTCCACCTTACCATTGTTTTTAACAACTGTTTTAATTACTGTTTTTTACTCATTTTATCTATTGGTACCAATACTGTTGAATTGTAATAAATTCTTGTTCAGCCTTAGCAGGTATATTTCGTTTTTAGTGTTTATATTTATCCCTTAGCCTTTATTGGCGCTGTACATATTCCATTATTACCTGTTCTTTCCTTTTGGGGGTTGGTTAGACCCTTTATTTGTACTCAGCACAAGGGAATATCTTAGCGCTTGGCTACCACACCTCACTTTCCACTATCTGTAGCACTACATGACAGGTAATAGTGCTGTTATTTAGTGCTCTTGCTAATGTATAATATTGTGCGTTATAGAGATACCTAGGTAGTATCTGTAGCACTACATGACAGGTAATAGTGCTGTTATTTAGTGCTCTTGCTAATGTATAATATTGTGTGTTATAGAGATACCTAGGTAGTATCTGTAGCACTACATGACAGGTAATAGTGCTCTTGCTAATGTATAATATTGTGTTATAAAGATACCTAGGTAGTATCTGTAGCACTACATGACAGGTAATAGTGCTGTTATCTAGTGCTCTTGCTAATGTATAATATTATGTGTTATAGAGACACCTAGGTAGTATCTGTAGCACTACATGACAGGTAATAGTGCTGTTATCTAGTGCTCTTGCTAATGTATAATATTGTGTTATAGAGATACCTAGGTAGTATATGTAGCATTACATAACAGGTAATAGTGCTGTTATCTAGTGCTCTTGCTAATGTATAATATTGTGTTAAAGAGATACCTAGGTAGTATCTGTAGCACTACATGACAGGTAATAGTGCTGTTATCTAGTGCTCTTGCTAATGTATAATATTGTGTTATAGAAATACCTAGGTAGTATCTGTAGCACTACATGACAGGTAATAGTGCTGTTATCTAGTGCTCTTGCTAATGGATAATATTATGTTATAGAGATATCTAGGTATTATCTGTAGTACTACATGACAGGTAATAGTGCTGTTATCTAGTGCTCTTGCTAATGTATAATATTATGTGTTATAGAGATACCTAGGTAGTATCTGTAGCACTACATGACAGGTAATAGTGCTGTTATCTAGTGCTCTTGCTAATGTATAATATTGTGTTATAGAGATACCTAGGTAGTATCTGTAGCACTACATGACAGGTAATAGTGCTGTTATCTAGTGCTCTTGCTAATGTATAATATTGTGTGTTATAGAGATACCTAGGTAGTATCTGTAGCACTACATGACAGGTAATAGTGCTGTTATCTAGTGATCTTGCTAATGTATAATATTATGTGTTATAGAGATACCTAGGTAGTATCTGTAGCACTACATGACAGGTAATAGTGCTGTTATCTAGTGCTCTTGCTAATGTATAATATTGTGTGTTATAGAGATACCTAGGTAGTATCTGTAGCACTACATGACAGGTAATAGTGCTGTTATCTAGTGATCTTGCTAATGTATAATATTATGTGTTATAGAGATACCTAGGTAGTATCTGTAGCACTACATGACAGGTAATAGTGCTGTTATCTAGTGCTCTTGCTAATGTATAATATTGTGTTATAGAGATACCTAGGTAGTATCTGTAGCACTACATGACAGGTAATAGTGCTGTTATGTAGTGTTCTTGCTAATGTATAATATTGTGTGTTATAGAGATACCTAGGTAGTATCTGTAGCACTACATGACAGGTAATAGTGCTGTTATGTAGTGTTCTTGCTAATGTATAATATTGTGTGTTATAGAGATACCTAGGTAGTATCTGTAGCACTACATGACAGGTAATAGTGCTGTTATGTAGTGTTCTTGCTAATGTATAATATTGTGTGTTATAGAGATACCTAGGTAGTATCTGTAGCACTACATGACAGGTAATAGTGCTGTTATGTAGTGTTCTTGCTAATGTATAATATTATGTGTTATAGAGATACCTAGGTAGTATCTGTAGCACTACATGACAGGTAATAGTGCTGTTATGTAGTGTTCTTGCTAATGTATAATATTGTGTGTTATAGAGATACCTAGGTAGTATCTGTAGCACTACATGACAGGTAATAGTGCTGTTATGTAGTGTTCTTGCTAATGTATAATATTATGTGTTATAGAGATACCTAGGTAGTATCTGTAGCACTACATGACAGGTAATAGTGCTGTTATCTAGTGCTCTTGCCAATGTATAATATTGTGCGTTATAGAGATACATATCTGTATTTTCCTGCATTAGGTCACCCTTACCCAGATAGTTAAAATAACTTGGATAAATTGGTGCCCCTTTATTTAATTTATGCAGTAATGATAAGTTTGTTAGTTTGTTTGTTCTTCAGATTATCACATAATACTTTAGGAGTTTCAATGTTAACACTGGTAGTGATTTTCTGTGTATCTACTGAACTTCGTAATTGGTTTGTTGTTTACACCTAGCAACAAGGGGGTGGGTCCCTAGTAACCAATAGGAAGCTGCCTACTAGTCTTTTTAAAGAGCACACACATTTACTTTTAACCAGGTAATGAGTAAGGCATTCTGCTGAAACGCGTATACCTGTCTTTTTTGTAGTCTGCTTTCTAACAGTAGATTCTGTTTGTCATGTATTAGCCCCGGGGAGCATGTTTTTCTCCCCTCACACTGTTTGTTTTCTGTTTCACTCATTTGCGTTGTAACATTGCAAGCCGTTTCAAATAAACCTTTTTGTTGCAACTCATTCTCACCTGTGCTCCTCAATCACTTTCACATAGTATCTGTAGCACTACATGACAGGTAATAGTGCTGTTATCTAGTGCTCTTGCTAATGTATAATATTGTGTGTTATAGAGATACCTAGGTAGTATCTGTAGCACTACATGACAGGTAATAGTGCTGTTATCTAGTGATCTTGCTAATGTCTAATATTGTGTGTTATAGAGATACCTAGGTACTATCTGTAGCACTACATGACAGGTAATAGTGCTGTTATTTAGTGCTCTTGCTAATGTATAATATTGTGCGTTATAGAGATACCTAGGTAGTATCTGTAGCACTACATGACAGGTAATAGTGCTGTTATTTAGTGCTCTTGCTAATGTATAATATTGTGTGTTATAGAGATACCTAGGTAGTATCTGTAGCACTACATGACAGGTAATAGTGCTCTTGCTAATGTATAATATTGTGTTATAAAGATACCTAGGTAGTATCTGTAGCACTACATGACAGGTAATAGTGCTGTTATCTAGTGCTCTTGCTAATGTATAATATTATGTGTTATAGAGACACCTAGGTAGTATCTGTAGCACTACATGACAGGTAATAGTGCTGTTATCTAGTGCTCTTGCTAATGTATAATATTGTGTTATTGTGATGTCCTGTTTTATGCAGGAACTTTTGCAGTGTTATTGAATTAAGGGTTTGTTGCTCTTTTAATGAATAAAACAGGCAGTATGATTTGAACTACCTGTTAGATCACTGGTGAGACTTTTACTGGTAGAAAACTTCGTAGATGCCAAATAGAGGCAAGGAATATTTAGGTAGAAACAATTGTTGCAATATAAGTAAGGAACATAAAGCAAACAGTTCTGAGTAAATGATAAAAGAAGAATGTAATTTGATACACTTTGAAAGCGTCAGTAATTGATTCCTGTTGTAGCACTGTTCAGATATGGCTTCACGCACTCGCACACTCATTCATTAAATATATACATCACAGACAGTCTATGGTAATAACCGGAAGATTCAGCAAGGTAATGTGGATGGTTTCCAGAAAGTGACAACGTAAGAACAATCCTTTGTAAATGGATTAAATATTACCTTCAGTTTGAAGAGAGCGGTTTTACCTCTGTGACCGGTATACAGCTTCAGTGAGAGTGCGGCTTCCAGACGCTGCAAGTAGATCCGGTGCTCCTTGATTCAGTTTGTTTGTTAAATTAGAATTCCGGAAGAATGAGTAAATACTTTGAAAGTAAAATGTACAACAAAAGATTCTAGCTTACTACTCCTGTTTAGAGAGAGAAAGAAATCAAAGCAAGTTAGGAATTTTCAAAGTAGAATCTCAGCAATAGGGATGCGGTCAAATAAGCTGCAAAGGGAAAACAATTTTCAGGCAAGGAATGATGGTTCAGGTGTGCCTGATATAGGGTGGAGGAAAGGTAGGCGGGATATACCTTAAAGGTATATCACACACTCCCCCCACTAAGGGTCCCCCCAATTGACGAGAGGGATGGCTTCAAAGGATATCTGCGATGAAAAGATCTAATTAAACGGGGAGCAGAAATGTCAGTGCTACGATGCCAAGAATTGTCCTCAGGACCAAAACCTTTCCATTTTAATAAGTACTCTAAGTGATGATTCTTGATCCTAGAATCTAGAATATGTTCCACCTCAAATTCATCGTGGTCATCTATTTGTAACGCAGTTGGAGTCTGAAGACTGGATGGTACGGTAGAAGTATAAGGTTTAATCAGAGATACATGTATAGTGGGATGAATCCTAAAAGCTGCAGGAAGAGTTAAACATACTGTCATAGGGTTCAAAATTTTATTGATTACAAAAGGTCCAATATATTGATTTGCCAATTTCTTAGAGGGTACATGGAGTTTTAGATTCTTTACAGATAGTAATACTTTGTCACCCACTTTATAGACTGGACTGGGTCTGTGACGTTTATCATAATAAGCTTTCTGGTAATTCTTTGCATCAGATAAATGTTTTTTGACTAGGGCTAGTCTTTCTTCTAGTTGTAAAGAATAGTCTTTAGCGGCTGGAGAATTTACATCAGTTTTAGATAGAGTCAAAGTTGTTGGATGATAGCCATAGGTTGCATAGAACGGTGTCATTTTTGTTGAAGATGATACTGAATTGTTGTAAGAGAATTCCGCCATTGATAAATAATCTATCCAATCATCTTGCAAATGGGAAATGTAACAACGAAGATATTGTTCTAATGTTTGGTTTAGTTTCTCAGTCATCCCATTGGTTTGAGGATGGAAAGCTGTTGAGTATCTTGGTGTAATTTTTAATAATTTGCATAATGATCTCCAAAAGGATGAGGTGAATTGTGTACCTCTATCTGTTATAATATCAGTGGGTAGTCCATGAAGTTTTACTATGTGATTAAGAAAAGCATTAGCTGTAATAAAAGCGGAAGGTAACCTTTTTAGAGGTATAAAATGTCCCAACTTTGTTAGATGATCTATTACAACTAATATAGTGTTAAAGTTCCTTGATTTTGGTAGCTCTACAATAAAGTCCATCGAGATCATGGACCAGGGTTTATCCGGAACTGGCAATGGGGTCAACAATCCGATAGGCCCTTTATGATCTATTTTATTTCTAGCACAAATGTCACAGGAATTGACATAATCTTGAATGGTTTGATTCATGTGGGGCCACCAAAAGTTTCTTCTTGTTTTTTCAATGGTTTTTTGTATTCCGGTATGACCGGATAAAGGTTCATCATGAGTGTGTTTCAATATTTGTTTCCTTAATGAACTGGGTATATACAATTGATTTTTATGATTTATCAAACCAGTATTTAAGTTTTTGTGACAGGATTTAGGTGTAATGGTTTCTTTTTCTTGTGCCCTTTTAATCTCCTCCTCTAGAGGTGTTAGGGCTCCAATAAATTTTTCGATTGGTACTATTGGAGTCATGGTCTCTTGAGGTGTCATTTCCTGTACTCTGGATAATGCATCAGCCTTGGTATTCAGACTTCCTGGTCGGTAAGTGATCAAGAAATTGAACCTATCTAAGAATAGAGACCATCTTACTTGTCTGAAAGTTAGAGTTTTACTTTTCTTCAAATATTCCAGATTCTTATGATCTGTGAAGATTTTAAATGGTTTTTTTGTACCTTCCAGTAAGTGTCTCCATTGTTCGAGGGATACTTTGATAGCAAGGAGTTCTTTATCTCCTATACTATAATTATTTTCTGCTGGTGTGAATCTTCTAGAATAATAAGCTACAGTAAATAATTCTGAGTTGTTATCTACTTGTTGAGATAGAACTGCTCCTATACCTGAACTTGATGCATCTACCTCTAATACATATTGCAGCTCAGGATCTGGCATGTGTAAAATGGGGGCTTTGGAAAATTGCCCTTTTAAGTAATCAAAAGCTGATTGGGCCTGTTCGGTCCATTTATATCTTTGTTTCTTACTAGTCAACTGAGTTAAGGGCTTTACTATATCAGAAAAGTTTTTTATAAACTTTCGATAGTAATTGGCAAAGCCAATAAAACGTTGTAGTGCACGAACTGATTTTGGTGTAGGCCATTCTAATACAGATGAAACTTTATCTGGATCCATTTGGATCCTATTAGGAGTTATTATGTATCCCAGGAATTTAATTTTGTTAACATGAAATAAACACTTTTCATGTTTGGCATATAACTTGTGTTCCTTCAATCGCATTAAGACCCAACGTACATGTCTTTCGTGTTCTTCTTCTGTTTTGGAATAAATCAGAATGTCATCTAAATACACTATGACACAAATATCCATTAAATCTCGGAAGATTTCATTAATAAAGTGTTGGAAAGTGGCTGGAGCATTGCTCAATCCAAAAGGCATTACATTGTATTGGTATAACCCATATCGAGTCCGAAAAGCGGTCTTCCATTCGTCACCTTTCTTCATTCTGATAAGGTTGTATGCCCCTTTTAAATCTAATTTAGTAAATATTTGTGCTCCTTTTAACCGTTCTATTATCTCTGGTATTAGTGGTAATGGATACCTGTTTTTTATGGTTATGGAGTTTAAAGCCCTGTAGTCAATTATAGGCCTTAGAGTGCCATCTTTGTTTTTTACCAAAAACATGCCTGCAGCAGCAGGGGATGTGGAGTGAGATATAAATCCCTTTCTCAGGTTGTCATCCAAATAGGACCTTAAGTATACTAACTCATCTTGTGATAGAGGATAGATCTTCCCATGCGGTATTGGTGACCCTGGAATGATATCTATAGGGCAATCGAAGCTTCTGTGGGGTGGTAAATTTTCTGCTTCTTTCAAATTGAAGACCTCTGCCAAATCCTGATATATCCCTGGTATCCCTATCTCAGATGATGAAAGAATGCTATGAGGATAACAGGTGTTTATGCAATATGTTGAGTCTAGTTTAAGTTTTGAATGTTCCCAATCTATTTTAGGATTATGTTTGTGCAGCCAACTATATCCTAAAATAATAGTATGTAGTGATATGGGGATCACATCAAATGTAATATATTCTGTGTGCCCCTTGTTTATCATTGTGAGCAAAGGTATTGTTTGGTGTGTAATGGGTCCCTTATTTATTAAAGTACCATCAATTGATTTAACAAACACGGGATTCTGCTTGCAAACCAGAGGAATTTTATTATTTACAATATATACAGAATCAATATAGTTCCCAGATGCACCTGAGTCAATCAATGCCTTGGAGTGTATATTTTCCTGATCCCACTGCAAAGAGAGAGGTAAAGTCAATTGCATTGTATCTGAGATATGATATATGTTTTGATAACCTGTTTTCTTACCCTTCTTTTGTCTTTGTAATGAAGGACAGCTTGAGACGTTATGTTCTTTTTGTCCACAGTATAAACATAAGTTTTCTAACCTTCTTCTCATTTTTTCCTCATTACTTAGTGGCCCCTTGATAGTGCCTATCTCCATAGGGGTTACACTACCTTGATGTTTCTCAGATGTTGTAGTGTAAGTAATCTGTCGCCTGGGTATTGTGTCTGAAGTAAATCTCTCTGCTCGCCGTTCCCTGAGTCTTCTATCTATGGATGTGCTTAATTTTATAAGTGCTGGAAGAGTATCAGGCATTTCCTGGCGAGACAGTTCATCCTTAAGGTTTTCAGATAGGCCCAGCCTAAACTGATTTTTAAGGCTAACTTGGTTCCATAGTGAGTCTGTTGCCCACATTTGAAATTCAGTTGTGTACTCCTCCACCGTGCGCTTACCCTGTTTGAGTGCGCGTAGCTTAGATTCTGCAGTGATTTGTGTATCTGTGTCTTCATATAAATTAGACATAGCTTGAAAGAAATCCTGTAGTGAATCCAAAATTGGGTCATTATTTTCATAAAACCTGTTAGCCCAGGTCCTAGGCTCTCCTTGTAAAAATGAAATAGTGGTGCAAACCCTGATGCGGTCTGAATAATATGTGCGGGGTCTCATGGTAAAAAGAAGTTTACAAGCAGTCTTGAAATCTCTGAATTCATGTCTTTTGCCAGTGAAAGGTTGAGGGTATTGAATATGGGGTTCAGGTACTTCAGTACTTTTATGAGACATATATTCTTTAACAATAGCTTTTAATGCGGTATTATCTGCTTGTACTTCTGTTAAACCTTGTGCAAGATAATCTAATTTTCTTTGTATGTTAGAGAACTCAGTTTTAATTTCATTTGCATCCATGATATTAAAGTTTTGTTTACCAGTAACAAACCCTTAGAACACTGTGGCCTGAAAATTATGTGATGTCCTGTTTTATGCAGGAACTTTTGCAGTGTTATTGAATTAAGGGTTTGTTGCTCTTTTAATGAATAAAACAGGCAGTATGATTTGAACTACCTGTTAGATCACTGGTGAGACTTTTACTGGTAGAAAACTTCGTAGATGCCAAATAGAGGCAAGGAATATTTAGGTAGAAACAATTGTTGCAATATAAGTAAGGAACATAAAGCAAACAGTTCTGAGTAAATGATAAAAGAAGAATGTAATTTGATACACTTTGAAAGCGTCAGTAATTGATTCCTGTTGTAGCACTGTTCAGATATGGCTTCACGCACTCGCACACTCATTCATAAAATATATACATCACAGACAGTCTATGGTAATAACCGGAAGATTCAGCAAGGTAATGTGGATGGTTTCCAGAAAGTGACAACGTAAGAACAATCCTTTGTAAATGGATTAAATATTACCTTCAGTTTGAAGAGAGCGGTTTTACCTCTGTGACCGGTATACAGCTTCAGTGAGAGTGCGGCTTCCAGACGCTGCAAGTAGATCCGGTGCTCCTTGATTCAGTTTGTTTGTTAAATTAGAATTCCGGAAGAATGAGTAAATACTTTGAAAGTAAAATGTACAACAAAAGATTCTAGCTTACTACTCCTGTTTAGAGAGAGAAAGAAATCAAAGCAAGTTAGGAATTTTCAAAGTAGAATCTCAGCAATAGGGATGCGGTCAAATAAGCTGCAAAGGGAAAACAATTTTCAGGCAAGGAATGATGGTTCAGGTGTGCCTGATATAGGGTGGAGGAAAGGTAGGCGGGATATACCTTAAAGGTATATCACAGTTATAGAGATACCTAGGTAGTATATGTAGCACTACATGACAGGTAATAGTGCTGTTATCTAGTGCTCTTGCTAATGTATAATATTGTGCGTTATAGAGATACCTAGGTAGTATCTGTAGCACTACATGATAGGTAATAGTGCTGTTATCTAGTGCTCTTGGTAATGTATAATATTGTGTGTTATAGAGATACCTAGGTAGTATCTGTAGCACTACATGACAGGTAATAGTGCTGCCCTCTAGTGTTCTTGGTAATGTATAATATTATGTGTTATAGAGATACCTAGGTAGTATCTGTAGCACTACATGACAGGTAATAGTGCTGTTATCTAGTGCTCTTGCTAATATATAATATTATGTGTTATAGAGATACCTAGGTAGTATCTGTAGCACTACATGACAGGTAATAGTGCTGTTATCTAGTGCTCTTGCTAATGTATAATATTGTGTGTTATAGAGATACCTAGGTAGTATCTGTAGCACTACATGACAGGTAATAGTGCTGTTATCTAGTGCTCTTGCTAATATATAATATTATGTGTTATAGAGATACCTAGGTAGTATCTGTAGCACTACATGACAGGTAATAGTGCTGTTATCTAGTGCTCTTGCTAATGTATAATATTGTGTGTTATAGAGATACCTAGGTAGTATCTGTAGCACTACATGACAGGTAATAATGCTGTTATCTAGTGTTCTTGGTAATGTATAATATTATGTGTTATAGAGATACCTAGGTAGCATCTGTAGCACTACATGACAGGTAATAGTGCTGCCCTCTAGTGCTCTTGCTAATATATAATATTATGTGTTATAGAGATACCTAGGTAGTATCTGTAGCACTACATGACAGGTAATAGTGCTGTTATCTAGTGCTCTTGCTAATGTATAATATTGTGTGTTATAGAGATACCTAGGTAGTATCTGTAGCACTACATGACAGGTAATAGTGCTGTTATCTAGTGCTCTTGCTAATGTATAATATTGTGTGTTATAGAAATACCTAGGTAGTATCTGTAGCACTACATGACAAGTAATAGTGCTGTTATCTAGTGCTCTTGCTAATGTATAATATTGTGTTATAGAGATACCTAGGTAGTATCTGTAGCACTACATGACAGGTAATAGTGCTGCCCTCTAGTGCTCTTTCTAATGTATAATATTGTGTGTTATAGAGATACCTAGGTAGTATCTGTAGCACTACATGACAAGTAATAGTGCTGTTACCTAGTGCTCATGCTAATGTATAATATTGTGTTATAGAGATACCTAGGTAGTATCTGTAGCACTACATGACAGGTAATAGTGCTGTTATCTAGTGGTCTTGCTAATGTATAATATTGTGTGTTATAGAGATACCTAGGTAGTATCTGTAGCACTACATGACAGGTAATAGTGCTGTTATCTAGTGCTCTTGCTAATGTATAATATTGTGTGTTATAGAGATACCTAGGTAGTATCTGTAGCACTACATGACAGGTAATTGTGCTGTTATCTAGTGTTCTTGCTAATGTATAATATTGTGTTATAGAGATACCTAGGTAGTATCTGTAGCACTACATGACAGGTAATAGTGCTGTTATCTAGTGCTCTTGTTAATGTATAATAGTGTATGTTATAGATATACCTAGGTAGTATCTGTAGCACTACATGACAGGTAATAGTGCTGTTATCTAGTGTTCTTGCTAATGTATAATATTATGTGTTATAGAGATACCTAGGTAGCATCTGTAGCACTACATGATAGGTAACAATGCTGTTATCTAGTGCTCTTGCTAATGTATAATATTGTGTGTTATAGAGATACCTAGGTAGCATCTGTAGCACTACATGACAGGTAATAGTGCTGTTATCTAGTGCTCTTGCTAATGTATAATATTATGTGTTATAGAGATACCTAGGTAGCATCTGTAGCACTACATGATAGGTAACAATGCTGTTATCTAGTGCTCTTGCTAATGTATAATATTGTGTGTTATAGAGATACCTAGGTAGCATCTGTAGCACTACATGACAGGTAATAGTGCTGTTATTTAGTACTCTTGCTAATGTATAATATTGTGTGTTATAGAGATACCTAGGTAGTATCTGTAGCACTACATGACAGGTAATAGTGCTGTTATCTAGTGCTCTTGCTAATGTATAATATTGTGTTATAGAGATACCTAGGTAGTATCTGTAGCACTACATGACAGGTAATAGTGCTGTTATCTAGTGCTCTTGCTAATGTATAATATTATGTTATAGAGATACCTAGGTAGTATCTGTAGCACTACATGACAGGTAATAGTGCTGTTATCTAGTGCTCTTGCTAATGTATAATATTGTGTGTTATAGAGATACCTAGGTAGTATCTGTAGCACTACATGACAGGTAATAGTGCTGTTATCTAGTGCTCTTGCTAATGTATAATATTGTGTTATAGAGATACCTAGGTAGTATCTGTAGCACTACATGACAGGTAATAGTGCTGTTATCTAGTGCTCTTGCTAATGTATAATATTGTGTTATAGATATACCTAGGTAGTATCTGTAGCACTACATGACAGGTAATAGTGCTGTTATCTAGTGCTCTTGCTAATGTATAATATTGTGTTATAGAGATACCTAGGTAGTATCTGTAGCACTACATGACAGGTAATAGTGCTGTTATCTAGTGCTCTTGCTAATGTATAATATTGTGTTATAGATATACCTAGGTAGTATCTGTAGCACTACATGACAGGTAATAGTGCTGTTATCTAGTGCTCTTGCTAATGTATAATATTGTGTGTTATACAGATATCTAGGTAGTATCTGTAGCACTACATGACAGGTAATAGTGCTGTTATCTAGTGCTCTTGCTAATGTATAATATTATGTGTTATAGAGATACCTAGGTAGTATCTGTAGCACTACATGACATGTAATAGTGCTGTTATCTAGTGCTCTTGCTAATGTATAATATTGTGTTATAGAGATACCTAGGTAGTATCTGTAGCACTACATGACAGGTAATAGTGCTGTTATCTAGTGCTCTTGCTAATGTATAATATTGTGGTATAAAGATACCTAGGTAGTATCTGTAGCACTACATGACAGGTAATAGTGCTGTTATCTAGTGCTCTTGCTAATGTATAATATAGTGTGTTATAGAGATACCTAGGTAGTATCTGTAGCACTACATGGCAGGTAATAGTGCTGTTATCTAGTGTTCTTGCAAATGTATAATATTGTGTGTTATAGAGATACCTAGGTAGTATCTGTAGCACTACATGACAGGTAATAGTGCTGTTATCTAGTGCTCTAGCTAATGTATAATATTGTGTTATAGAGATACCTAGGTAGTATCTGTAGCACTACATGACAGGTAATAGTGCTGTTATCTAGTGCTCTTGCTAATGTATAATATTGTGTGTTATAGAGATACCTAGGTAGTATCTGTAGCACTACATGACAGGTAATAGTGCTGTTATCTAGTGCTCTTGCTAATGTATAATATTGTGTGTTATAAAGATACCTAGGTAGTATCTGTAGCACTACATGACAGGTAATAGTGCTGTTATCTAGTGCTATTGCTATTGTATAATATTGTGTGTTATAGAGATACCTAGGTAGTATCTGTAGCACTACATGACAGGTAATAGTGCTGTTATCTAGTGCTCTTGCTAATGTATAATATTGTGTGTTATAAAGATACCTAGGTAGTATCTGTAGCACTACATGACAGGTAATAGTGCTGTTATCTAGTGCTCTTGCTAATGTATAATATTGTGTGTTACAGAGATACATAGGTAGTATCTGTAGCACTACATGACAGGTAATAGTGCTGTTATCTAGTGCTCTTGCTAATGTATAATATTGTGTTATAGAGATACCTAGGTAGTATCTGTAGCACTACATGACAGGTAATAGTGCTGTTATCTAGTGCTCTTGCTAATGTATAATATTGTGTTATAGAGATACCTAGGTAGTATCTGTAGCACTACATGACAGGTAATAGTGCTGCTATCTAGTGCTCTTGCTAATGTATAATATTGTGTGTTATAAAGATACCTAGGTAGTATCTGTAGCACTACATGACAGGTAATAGTACGGTTATCTAGTGCTATTGCTATTGTATAATATTGTGTTATAGAGATACCTAGGTAGTATCTGTAGCACTACATGACAGGTAATAGTGCTGTTATCTAGTGCTCTTGCTAATGTATAATATTGTGTGTTATAAAGATACCTAGGTAGTATCTGTAGCACTACATGACAGGTAATAGTGCTGTTATCTAGTGCTCTTGCTAATGTATAATATTGTGTTATAGAGATACCTAGGTAGTATCTGTAGCACTACATGACAGGTAATAGTGCTGTTATCTAGTGCTCTTGTTAATGTATAATATTGTGTGTTATAGAGATACCTAGGTAGTATCCGTAGCACTACATGACAGGTAATAGTGCTGTTATCTAGTGCTCTTGCTAATGTATAATATTGTGTTATAGAGATACCTAGGTAGTATCTGTAGCACTACATGACAGGTAATAATGCTGTTATCTAGTGCTCTTGCTAATGTATAATATTGTGTGTTATAGAGATACCTAGGTAGTATCTGTAGCACTACATGACAGGTAATAGTGCTGTTATCTAGTGCTCTTGCTAATGTATAATATTGTGTTATAGAGATACCTAGGTAGTATCTGTAGCACTACATGACAGGTAATAGTGCTGTTATCTAGTGCTCTTGCTAATGTATAATATTGTGTGTTATAGAGATACCTAGGTAGTATCTGTAGCACTACATGACAGGTAATAGTGCTGTTATCTAGTGCTCTTGCTAATGTATAATATTGTGTTATAGAGATACCTAGGTAGTATCTGTAGCACTACATGACAGGTAATAGTGCTGCGCTCTAGTGCTCTTGCAAATGTATAATATTGTGTGTTATAGAGATACCTAGGTAGCATCTGTAGCACTACATGACAGGTAATAGTGCTGTTATCTAGTGCTCTTGCTAATGTATAATATTGTGTGTCATAGAGATACCTAGGTAGTATCTGTAGCACTACATGACAGGTAATAGTGCTGTTATCTAGTGCTCTTGCTAAAGGATAATATTGTGTGTTATAGAGATACCTAGGTAGTATCTGTAGAACTACATGACAGGAAATAGTGCTGTTATCTAGTGCTCTTGCTAATGTATAATATTGTGTGTTATAGAGATACCTAGGTAGTATCTGTAGCACTACATGACAGGTAATAGTGCTGTTATCTAGTGCTCTTGCTAATGTATAATATTATGTGTTATAGAGATACATAGGTACCAGCTGTAGCACTACATGACAGGTAATAGTGCTGTTATCTAGTGCTCTTGCTAATGTATAATATTGTGTGTTATAGAGATACCTAGGTAGTATCTGTAGCACTACATGACAGGTAATAGTGCTGTTATCTAGTGCTCTTGCTAATGTATAATATTGTGTTATAGAGATACCTAGGTAGTATCTGTAGCACTACATGACAGGTAATAGTGCTGTTATCTAGTGCTCTTGCTAATGTATAATATTGTGTTATAGATATACCTAGGTAGTATCTGTAGCACTACATGACAGGTAATAGTGCTGTTATCTAGTGCTCTTGCTAATGTATAATATTGTGTGTTATACAGATATCTAGGTAGTATCTGTAGCACTACATGACAGGTAATAGTGCTGTTATCTAGTGCTCTTGCTAATGTATAATATTATGTGTTATAGAGATACCTAGGTAGTATCTGTAGCACTACATGACATGTAATAGTGCTGTTATCTAGTGCTCTTGCTAATGTATAATATTGTGTTATAGAGATACCTAGGTAGTATCTGTAGCACTACATGACAGGTAATAGTGCTGTTATCTAGTGCTCTTGCTAATGTATAATATTGTGGTATAAAGATACCTAGGTAGTATCTGTAGCACTACATGACAGGTAATAGTGCTGTTATCTAGTGCTCTTGCTAATGTATAATATAGTGTGTTATAGAGATACCTAGGTAGTATCTGTAGCACTACATGGCAGGTAATAGTGCTGTTATCTAGTGTTCTTGCAAATGTATAATATTGTGTGTTATAGAGATACCTAGGTAGTATCTGTAGCACTACATGACAGGTAATAGTACTGTTATCTAGTGCTCTAGCTAATGTATAATATTGTGTTATAGAGATACCTAGGTAGTATCTGTAGCACTACATGACAGGTAATAGTGCTGTTATCTAGTGCTCTTGCTAATGTATAATATTGTGTGTTATAGAGATACCTAGGTAGTATCTGTAGCACTACATGACAGGTAATAGTGCTGTTATCTAGTGCTCTTGCTAATGTATAATATTGTGTGTTATAAAGATACCTAGGTAGTATCTGTAGCACTACATGACAGGTAATAGTGCTGTTATCTAGTGCTATTGCTATTGTATAATATTGTGTGTTATAGAGATACCTAGGTAGTATCTGTAGCACTACATGACAGGTAATAGTGCTGTTATCTAGTGCTCTTGCTAATGTATAATATTGTGTGTTATAAAGATACCTAGGTAGTATCTGTAGCACTACATGACAGGTAATAGTGCTGTTATCTAGTGCTCTTGCTAATGTATAATATTGTGTGTTACAGAGATACATAGGTAGTATCTGTAGCACTACATGACAGGTAATAGTGCTGTTATCTAGTGCTCTTGCTAATGTATAATATTGTGTTATAGAGATACCTAGGTAGTATCTGTAGCACTACATGACAGGTAATAGTGCTGTTATCTAGTGCTCTTGCTAATGTATAATATTGTGTTATAGAGATACCTAGGTAGTATCTGTAGCACTACATGACAGGTAATAGTGCTGCTATCTAGTGCTCTTGCTAATGTATAATATTGTGTGTTATAAAGATACCTAGGTAGTATCTGTAGCACTACATGACAGGTAATAGTACGGTTATCTAGTGCTATTGCTATTGTATAATATTGTGTTATAGAGATACCTAGGTAGTATCTGTAGCACTACATGACAGTTAATAGTGCTGTTATCTAGTGCTCTTGCTAATGTATAATATTGTGTGTTATAAAGATACCTAGGTAGTATCTGTAGCACTACATGACAGGTAATAGTGCTGTTATCTAGTGCTCTTGCTAATGTATAATATTGTGTTATAGAGATACCTAGGTAGTATCTGTAGCACTACATGACAGGTAATAGTGCTGTTATCTAGTGCTCTTGTTAATGTATAATATTGTGTGTTATAGAGATACCTAGGTAGTATCTGTAGCACTACATGACAGGTAATAGTGCTGTTATCTAGTGCTCTTGCTAATGTATAATATTGTGTTATAGAGATACCTAGGTAGTATCTGTAGCACTACATGACAGGTAATAATGCTGTTATCTAGTGCTCTTGCTAATGTATAATATTGTGTGTTATAGAGATACCTAGGTAGTATCTGTAGCACTACATGACAGGTAATAGTGCTGTTATCTAGTGCTCTTGCTAATGTATAATATTGTGTTATAGAGATACCTAGGTAGTATCTGTAGCACTACATGACAGGTAATAGTGCTGTTATCTAGTGCTCTTGCTAATGTATAATATTGTGTTATAGAGATACCTAGGTAGTATCTGTAGCACTACATGACAGGTAATAGTGCTGTTATCTAGTGCTCTTGCTAATGTATAATATTGTGTTATAGAGATACCTAGGTAGTATCTGTAGCACTACATGACAGGTAATAGTGCTGCGCTCTAGTGCTCTTGCAAATGTATAATATTGTGTGTTATAGAGATACCTAGGTAGCATCTGTAGCACTACATGACAGGTAATAGTGCTGTTATCTAGTGCTCTTGCTAATGTATAATATTGTGTGTCATAGAGATACCTAGGTAGTATCTGTAGCACTACATGACAGGTAATAGTGCTGTTATCTAGTGCTCTTGCTAAAGGATAATATTGTGTGTTATAGAGATACCTAGGTAGTATCTGTAGAACTACATGACAGGAAATAGTGCTGTTATCTAGTGCTCTTGCTAATGTATAATATTGTGTGTTATAGAGATACCTAGGTAGTATCTGTAGCACTACATGACAGGTAATAGTGCTGTTATCTAGTGCTCTTGCTAATGTATAATATTATGTGTTATAGAGATACATAGGTACCAGCTGTAGCACTACATGACAGGTAATAGTGCTGTTATCTAGTGCTCTTGCTAATGTATAATATTGTGTGTTATAGAGATACCTAGGTAGTATCTGTAGCACTACATGACAGGTAATAGTGCTGTTATCTAGTGCTCTTGCTAATGTATAATATTGTGTTATAGAGATACCTAGGTAGTATCTGTAGCACTACATGACAGGTAATAGTGCTGTTATCTAGTGCTCTTGCTAATGTATAATATTGTGTATTATAGAGATACCTATGTAGTATCTGTAGCACTACATGACAGGTAATAGTGCTGTTATCTAATGCTCTTGCTAATGTATAATATTGTGTGTTATAGAGATACCTAGGTAGCATCTGTAGCACTACATGACAGGTAATAGTGCTGTTATCTAGTGCTCTTGCTAATGTATAATATTATGTTATAGATATATCTAGGGAGTATCTGTAGCACTACATGACAGGTAATAGTGCTGTTATCTAGTGCTCTTGCTAATGTATAATATTGTGTGTTATAGAGATACCTAGGTAGCATCTGTAGCACTACATGACAGGTAATAGTGTTGTTATCTAGTGCTCTTGCTAATGTATAATATTGTGTGTTATAGAGATACCTAGGTAGTATCTGTAGCACTACATGACAGGTAATAGTGCTGTTATCTAGTGCTCTTGTTAATGTATAATATTGTGTTATAGAGATACCTAGGTAGTATCTGTAGCACTACATGACAGGTAATAGTGCTGTTATCTAGTGCTCTTGCTAATGTATAATATTGTGTGTTATAGAGATACCTAGGTAGTATCTGTAGCACTACATGACAGGTAATAGTGCTGTTATCTAGTGATCTTGCTAATGTATAATATTATGTGTTATAGAGATACCTAGGTAGTATCTGTAGCACTATATGACAGGTAATAGTGCTGTTATCTAGTGCTCTTGCTAATGTATAATATTGTGTGTTATAGAGATACCTAGGTAGTATCTGTAGCACTACATGACAGGTAATAGTGCTGTAATCTAGTGCTCTTGCTAATGTATAATATTGTGTGTTATAGAGATACCTAGGTAGTATCTGTAGCACTACATGACAGGTAATAGTGCTGTTATCTAGTGCTCTTGCTAATGTATAATATTATGTGTTATAGAGATACCTAGGTAGCATCTGTAGCACTACATGACAGGTAATAGTGCTGTTATCTAGTGCTCTTGCTAATGCATAATATTGTGTGTTATAGAGATACCTAGGTAGTATCTGTAGCACTACATGACAGGTAATAGTGCTGTTATCTAGTGCTCTTGCTAATGTATAATATTATGTGTTATAGAGATACATAGGTACCATCTGTAGCACTACATGACAGGTAATAGTGCTGTTATCTAGTGCTCTTGCTAATGTATAATATTGTGTGTTATAGAGATACCTAGGTAGTATCTGTAGCACTACATGACAGGTAATAGTGCTGTTATCTAGTGCTCTTGCTAATGTATAATATTGTGTTATAGAGATACCTAGGTAGTATCTGTAGCACTACATGACAGGTAATAGTGCTGTTATCTAGTGCTCTTGCTAATGTATAATATTGTGTATTATAGAGATACCTATGTAGTATCTGTAGCACTACATGACAGGTAATAGTGCTGTTATCTAATGCTCTTGCTAATGTATAATATTGTGTGTTATAGAGATACCTAGGTAGCATCTGTAGCACTACATGACAGGTAATAGTGCTGTTATCTAGTGCTCTTGCTAATGTGTAATATTATGTTATAGAGATATCTAGGTAGTATCTGTATCACTACATGACAGGTAATAGTGCTGCCCTCTAGTGCTCTTGCTAATGTATAATATTGTGTGTTATAGAGATACCTAGGTAGTATCTGTAGCACTACATGACAGGTAATAGTGCTGATATCTAGTGCTCTTGCTAATGTATAATATTATGTTATAGATATATCTAGGGAGTATCTGTAGCACTACATGACAGGTAATAGTGCTGTTATCTAGTGCTCTTGCTAATGTATAATATTGTGTGTTATAGAGATACCTAGGTAGCATCTGTAGCACTACATGACAGGTAATAGTGTTGTTATCTAGTGCTCTTGCTAATGTATAATATTGTGTGTTATAGAGATACCTAGGTAGTATCTGTAGCACTACATGACAGGTAATAGTGCTGTTATCTAGTGCTCTTGCTAATGTATAATATTGTGTGTTATAGAGATACCTAGGTAGTATCTGTAGCACTACATGACAGGTAATAGTGCTGTTATCTAGTGCTCTTGCTAATGTATAATATTGTGTTATAGAGATACCTAGGTAGTATCTGTAGCACTACATGACAGGTAATAGTGCTGTTATCTAGTGCTCTTGCTATTATATAATATTGTGTGTTATAGAGATACCTAGGTAGTATCTGTAGCACTACATGACAGGTAATAGTGCTGTTATCTAGTGCTCTTGCTAATGTATAATATTGTGTGTTATAGAGATACCTAGGTAGTATCTGTAGCACTACATGACAGGTAATAGTGCTGTGATCTAGTGCTCTTGCTAATGTATAATATTGTGTGTTATAGAGATACCTAGGTAGTATCTGTAGCACTACATGACAGGTAATATTGCTGTTATCTAGTGATCTTGCTAATGTATAATATTGTATGTTATAGAGATACCTAGGTAGTATCTGTAGCACTACATGACAGGTAATAGTGCTGTTATCTAGTGCTCTTGCTAATGTATAATATTATGTGTTATAGAGATACCTAGGTAGTATCTGTAGCACTACATGACAGGTAATAATGCTGTTATCTAGTGCTCTTGCTAATGTATAATATTGTGTGTTATAGAGATACCTAGGTAGTATCTGTAGCACTACATTACAGGTAATAGTACTGTTATCTAGTGCTCTTGCTAATGTATAATATTGTGTGTTATAGAGATACCTAGGTAGTATCTGTAGCACTACATGACAGGTAATAGTACTGTTATCTAGTGCTCTTGCTAATGTATAATATTATGTGTTATAGAGATACCTAGGTAGCATCTGTAGCACTACATGACAGGTAATAGTGCTGTTATCTAGTGCTCTTGCTAATTTATAATATTGTGTGTTATAGAGATACCTAGGTAGTATCTGTAGCACTACATGACAGGTAATAGTGCTGTTATCTAATGCTCTTGCTAATGTATAATATTGTGTGTTATAGAGATACCTAGGTAGTATCTGTAGCACTACATGACAGGTAATAGTGCTGTGATCTAGTGCTCTTGCTAATGTATAATATTGTGTTATAGAGATACCTAGGTAGTATCTGTAACACTACATGACAGGTAATAGTGCTGTTATCTAATGCTCTTGCTAATGTATAATATTGTGTGTTATAGAGATACCTAGGTAGTATCTGTAGCACTACATGACAGGTAATAGTGCTGTTATCTAGTGCTCTTGCTAATTTATAATATTGTGTGTTATAGAGATACCTAGGTAGTATCTGTAACACTACATGACAGGTAATAGTGCTGTTATCTAATGCTCTTGCTAATGTATAATATTGTGTGTTATAGAGATACCTAGGTAGTATCTGTAGCACTACATGACAGGTAATAGTGCTGTTATCTAGTGCTCTTGCTAATGTATAATATTGTGTGTTATAGAGATACCTAGGTAGTATCTGTAGCACTACATGACAGGTAATAGTACTGTTATCTAGTGCTCTTGCTAATGTATAATATTGTGTGTTATAAAGATACCTAGGTAGTATCTGTAGCACTACATGACAGGTAATAGTGCTGTTATCTAGTGCTCTTGCTAATGTATAATATTGTGTTATAGAGATACCTAGGTAGTATCTGTAGCACTACATGACAGGTAATAGTGCTGTTATCTAGTGCTCTTGCTAATGTATAATATTGTGTGTTATAGAGATACCTAAGTAGTATCTGTAGCACTACATGACAGGTAATAGTGCTGTTATCTAGTGCTCTTGCTAATGTATAATATTGTGTTATAGAGATACCTAGGTAGTATCTGTAACACTACATGACAGGTAATAGTGCTGTTATCTAGTGCTCCTGCTAATGTATAATATTGTGTTATAGAGATACCTAGGTAGTATCTGTAGCACTACATGACAGGTAATAGTGCTGTTATCTAGTGCTCTTGCTAATGTATAATAGTGTGTGTTATAGAGATACCTAGGTAGCATCTGTAGCACTACATGACAGGTAATAGTGCTGTTATCTAGTGCTCTTGCTAATGTATAATATTGTGTGTTATAGAGATACCTAGGTAGTATCTGTAGCACTACATGACAGGTAATAGTGCTGTTATCTAGTGCTCTTGCTAATGTATAATATTTTGTGTTATAGAGATACCTAGGTAGTATCTGTAGCACTACATGACAGGTAATAGAGTTGTTATCTAGTGCTCTTGCTAATGTATAATATTGTGTTATAGAGATACCTAGGTAGTATCTGTAGCACTACATGACAGGTAATAGTGCTGTGATCTAGTGCTCTTGCTAATGTATAATATTGTGTGTTATAGAGATACCTAGGTAGTATCTGTAGCACTACATGACAGGTAATAGAGTTGTTATCTAGTGCTCTTGCTAATGTATAATATTGTGTTATAGAGATACCTAGGTAGTATCTGTAGCACTACATGACAGGTAATAGTGCTGTTATCTAGTGCTCTTGCTAATGTATAATATTGTGTTATAGAGATACCTAGGTAGTATCTGTAGCACTACATGACAGGTAATAGTGCTGCGATCTAGTGCTCTTCCTAATGTATAATATTGTGTGTTATAGAGATACCTAGGTAGTATCTGTAGCACTACATGACAGGTAATAGTGCTGTTATCTAGTGCTCTTGCAAATGGTTCACATTCTTGTAAAACTGCTGCCATATAGTGCTCTGGACAAATGCAAGCTTCTGAGGTTACATCCCTGCTTTTCAACAAAAGATACCAAAAGAATGAAGAAAATTTGATAATAGAAAGTTGTTTTAAATTGCTGCTCTATCTACATCATGAAAGAACAATGTAGAATTTGATATCTCTTTAATTTGATTGATGATTTTATACTAAAACACACTAACATATAAAATAGTGCACAAAAACCTTGAGAGGGATGACATAAATAATATATTCATGCTACATTCTGCATTGCCATAGCCGCGATATCTTTAGCAGACATATAGTTTCATTATTGTGGGAGGTGATTATAGCTAAACCCAGATCTCATTGCCCATGGCATTGTGACATCCACCTATCCAGGTAAGTGTGTGAATTTATGGTACCTAGGGTTAAGATGAACCCGTTAACCCTTCAATCCATCACAATTTTCTGCTGCCCTCACTAGCACCTGAGGGGTTAATGGGATGTTAGAGTTGGGGCTAAGGTTTGTGTATCTGTATTTCTTCCATTAGGGACACAATTATTCCCATCCCCTTAACCAGTGCTAATTACTTTACCTTAGTTACTGATCTCTCGTTCCGGCTGGATGAGGTTCAGCATTTTCCTTTACTTTCTACAAATCTTTATTTTGTTTTGGTGCAATCTAAACCAGATCATTGCAGGGATCTTTAAAGAGATATCATACTGGCAAAATGACTTCCTCTTACTTGCGGGTGCATGTAATGGTTGCATGATGTGCAGTGAAACTCTGCGTGTTTAACCCTTAAAAAACTGTTTAACACAGATAAATTACTGCTTGGGCACCGCAGAGCACTACTGGGCCTAAGCAGGAAACATCTAATGAGCCAATCAGCTGTGGCAGCTAAAGAACAATGTAAATTCCCACATACAATGTCCCAGATGATAGGGGGGGTATTGAAAATGAAAAAACAAACAACAAAAACACATAAAAATCATAAACTTTCTGTGTTTTTAAACTTATATGACAACATTTAAAGGGTAATTTAAAGGGTCAGTCTAGTCAAAATTACATTTTTATGATTCAGATAGGGCATGTAATTTTAAACAACTTTCCAATTTACTTTTATCATCAAGCTTGCTTTTTTTTCTTGGTATTCTTTGCTGAAACCTAAACCTAGGTAGGCTCAAATGCTAATTTCTTAGACCTTTAAGGCCACCTCTCATCTCAGTGCATGTTAACAGTTTTTCACAGCTAGACAGCGCTAGCTCATGTGTGTCATATAGATAACATTGTGCTCCCTCTCGTGGAGTTACTTAGGAGTCAGCACTGATTGGCTAAAATACAAGTCTGTCAAAAGAACTGAAATAAGGGGGCAGTCTGCAGAGGCTTAAATACAAGGTAATTACAGAGGTAAAAAGTGTATTATAATAACTGTGCTGGTTATGTAAAACTGGGAAATGGGTAATAAAGGGATTATCTATCTTTTTAAACAATAAAAATTCTAGAGTAGACTGTCCCTTTATGTGTTACATTTCTATGTAAAAAACATTAATCCTTTTATTTGTTGTATAAATATTTGAGAGGCAAATAAGTAAGCTTTGTACACTGGAAAACAAATACGTAGACATTGCTGCTATCGTGTTACATTGTATAAAGTCTGGTTAACATTAATAATGCCAAGTCCGGGAGAATCACATTTTTAAGAAGCCCAGAATAGGCTGCAGTCCAGAAAAAGCGTATCTTCTGATTAAATTGATGTTTGGACAATTGCTCACTTGTGCAGCTAGGTCAGCATTGCTCTTGCCAACTAACTGAATAATGTGTAGATAGATTGCGCATGCTGAGCTCGTTCTGCAATTTCTGTAATTGGGTCATCAGGTACAGCATTATCATGAAAGCCGTTAAATCAGCGCTTAGGGAAAGGCGTGCGTACGTATAGATTGCTTCTATTCTTAGCAAGCAAAAGAAATGGTTGTTTTAAATTGTAAAGTCTAAAGTTGAATAAATAAAATTGTTTTCACAATAATAATGATTTTTCTTATTTTTCCCTGCTGTTATGTGTTTATGTCCAAGCTATAAAAGTGATTATCTCAATCTGTCACTTGATTTTTATACTATGTTCTACTCATAAAACTCCTTATAGAAAAGTCCTGTGAAATATCTTGTATGGATGTATTCCTTTTTATCTCAGAAAATGCCTTTATTTAAATGAATAGAGATACACTCATGGTTTAAATACTCTCAGGCTTTCAGGTATTCTGAAGAGAGAAAAAATTCAAATTTACTTCTATTAACAAATGTTTTTCATTCTCTGCAGCTGTTTGAGAGTCTATGGGCTGTGGTGTCATTGTATGACTTTTTAACACCTTAGCTCCTTTGGAGCATTGGACTTTGGCAAGGGGTGGTCTCTTCCTTGGGTCGGGACTTGCGAGTTATCTCGTTATCCGGGTTGATCTGGATATTGCGTTGATTTCTCCCTGTGTTCTAGTTTTTTATGTCAGATGGGGTGTTAAGTTCTCGGATATTGTTTGCTTAAACAATTGGGGGCTCGGATCTGTTTTCTCCCTGGTGCTTCTGGTTGCTGAGGCTTCGCTCGTTATTTTCCTTTGTGGAGTTGTTGCCAGACTTTTTGGCTCTAGGGCTGGTTCGGGGGTTCCCCAGTTCCTGGGAACTTGGGCTAAGTCCTTTTACTTGGACTAATTGACCTGGTCATGGTTGGCCAGGTTATCTGAGTGCTGATGCTCATTGGTCTTGACTTACGCCCTTATGATCGGTTTCCCTTGGTCAGCTTGCTGTGGTAACCTTATGGACTCACTGCTCTGCAGGAGAATGGGTTTGCAGTGTCTCTGTTGCAGCTATTGCACATTAGATGTGTGTTAGCAAGCTAATTCCTTAGGGGGATTATTTCCAAGTTTATCTGAGTCTTGTGGGCAGGTGCTTTGCTTTTTTGGCCCCATCCCTTTTCTTAGGGTGGGGGCTTATTCTCCTTCTTATGGAGGTGTGGTTCCTTTTCTTAGGGATTCAAGGGATGTACAAGAGATGGGGGTGTGAGACAGAGGGATTGAGAGTCTGTATAGGGGCTGGAGCATGAGACAGAGGGGGCTTAGAGTCTACACAGGGACTAGGGTGGTTTTTGTTGGGAAGTGGTTTCTGGCTTGGTGCTCTCAGAATGGGCCGCCTATTGTACCCTCCCATTTTGGCATTCAGTGTCCTCTATAGCTTGGGTATTGTTTTCCCAAAAGTAATGAATGCAGCTGTGGACTCTTTCCATTTAAGAAGGAAAAAATAAATTATGCTTACCTGATAATTTTCTTTTCTTCTGATGGAAAGAGTCCACAGCTCCCCATCTGTACTTTTATGTGGGGCATTTTTATTTTATTCTTCTGGCACCTTTCACCCTGATATCTTTATTTGTTTTTCTGCTACTTAGCCTAAGATTTTCTTTGCCTGATATAAAGTTTAACACGCAGTCATGCATTTTCTAGGTCAGTCTCCCACATGTTTCAAGACTGCGAGGGCATTTTAACTACATTCCAATCTTAACAAAGTCTAAATCGTTTTGCAGGATGTTAAAGGCTTGTACAGTGATATTTAATGCATTGAATAATCTCATTTTAGCCATGTATATGGGGAACATTGTATAAATACATACGTTAATACTAGATATCTTCTTATTGAATGCTGGTGTAGCCTAGTATAACACCATATAAGATTGCACAAAAGAATAATGTGTTTGAACATATTTAGTTTTAGTTTTGTCCTTCTGTTTTAGCTCTATTTTGCTAAGGAATTGCCATATTAGGATATGGAATTTGTTGAGGAAGTTCATAATATGACCTCAGCTACCAACATAGCACTCATAACTGGTCACAAAAATGAGTCATTTACATGTAGTTGAATCAAACATTTTGCATTACTTTGAATCTGGTCACATTAGCATAGCTCCCAGAAGACAATGAAGCTGAAGCCCTGTTTTACAAGGTTAAAAGATTCCTTAAACAGTAACTGATTGGAAGCGGCAATTCAAAGCGCAGTATTTTTATATTCACACTTTCTCAGGCACTAGCTCATACTGAGCATGTGCAAGAATTCACAAAACATCTATATGCATTTTGTCATTGATTGATGGTTGTCACATGACGTAGTAGGAAGGAAGTGGAACTAACTTTACAATGAATCAGAAAACAAATATACTACTGATATTAAATTTAAACTAAGTGCTTTTGCATTGTCTTTTTGCTATGTATTTATTGATTATACAGTTCTACTGTGTTAACTGGTCCATAGAAAAAAGAATTTGTAAAAAAATGAAATAGAACATTTTATTTTTACATTAGGATGTCCCTTTAAGAAAACTCTAAACATGAGCAGGTGGGCAATTTATTGCTTGTAAAGAAGGGGGCTCTTCAGAATTATTCATTCTTTAACCATGAGTTGAATCCTTTCACATAATTGAAGGTTGCCACCAAAGCTTTCTTTGCCCTCAAGTCATTCAAATTATAAAATAATTTTTCTAAATTACATTGATGTAACACACATATATTATAAAAAGCCCTGCACACAAATACATTAGAATTTTATTAATAAAATCACTTGGGTATTGCATTACGCTCACAATTGCCAACAGGCACAAACCATATGATCAAGACACAAATGTATTTTGAGCAGGAATATTCATAAAAATAAAACTGACACGCATGACCTTTTTTGTCTACACAAAATTTCAGATCATACCCTATTTATATGGAACATTAAAAATGAACAGAAAATATGTATATTAGCAGTGATCAACAACTGACTTTGAGTAGAAGATGTTTAATTTACTGTGTTGCATCCCTGGCATTAATTAGTTAAAGGGACCTTGCACTCCTGGTCTGAGAATCACCTACTAACAAGTAGTCAATATAAAACCTTATACAACAAATTCAAATATCTGCATTAATAAGTCCACACCAGCGTATTTTTGGCATACAAACACAATATCAAAAGTATATGCTACGCGTTTCACAGCAACTAGCTTTTTTTCAATCAAATGAAAGGGTTTTTTGAGGGCATTTCTACAAAATACAATATATGGTCAGAGTCATGGGGTCACTTGGGCATCACACCTATAAGAGCTTGTTGGACATCCCATTCAAAAACCATAGTCATTGATAATGGAGTTGTACCCCACTTTTAAGTTGCTAAACAAGCTAATATTCTTCTGTAAAGGCATTGGAGTGTTTCTGTGGGAATATATGCCCATTCAGCCATATATGAGGTCAGGCACTGATATTGGATGAAAAGGTTCATCCAATCTACATTGGCTCATCATTGATATTGCAAAACATACCAAAAGTGTTCCATAAGTTGAGGTCAGAGTTCACATGAGCTCCTCCACACCAAACTCGTCAAACCATGTCTTTATGCACCTTGCTTTATGCACTTGGGCTCAGTCATACTGGAACAGAAAAGGGCCTTCCTCAAACAGCTGCTACAAAGAGAAAAGTACCCAATTGCCTTAACTGTTTTTAAATTCTGAAGCATTAAGATGATCATTCACTTGATCTTAGAGACCTAATCCTATACCTGAAAAACAGCCCCAAACCTTTATCCCTCCTATACCAAACTTTACAATTTATAGTGAAGATATCTCCTGGTATCTGCCACATTTGTCCATCAGATTTCCAGTTAGTGATGCATGATTCATCCCTCCAGAGAACAAATTCCCACTGCTCTAGTTCCAGTGGTGATGTGCATTACACCACTCCAGCCAACACTTGGCATTGTGCATGCTGTAAAGCTTGTGTACAGCTGCTCACTCATGAAAAGCCATTTAATAAAGCCCCCTGACACGCGGTTCTTGTGCTGATGTTGCTTTCAGAGGTAGTTTGGAACTCTGTTGTGAGTGATGAAGCAGATGGTAGGCAATTTGTATGTGTTGCATGATTCGGCATTCAAAGGCCCTGCTCTGTGAGTTTGCATGGTCTACCACTATGTGGCTGAGCTGTTGCTCTTAAAGCTGCTGCATTACAATAATAATAGTAGTATATAAAAGTAAAGCGCAAAACACCAGATCTCTGTGCCGTATTAAAAAACAACTTTAATAAGCCCCTAACATAAATTATAAAACTCACAAGATATATAACATATATTTGCAGGTAGTGCTGGTGATATATGTTAGTGCACATTATATGCACTACCTGCACATATATGTTATATATCTTGTAAGTTTTATAATTTATGTTAGGGGCTTATTAAAGTTGTTTTTTAATACGGCACAGAGATCTGGTGTTTTGCGCTTTACTTTTATATACTACAGTTTCTGAACCCTTGTGGATCGTCTTTGGGATCGCTTCCCCTGGAAGAGCAGCACAACACCTTATTCTCTACTATACCATTGGGGAACGAATTGTCATTAAGCACCTCTACCATAATCTGAGAGAACGGACTGTCTTTGGGGATATCTATGGAATACAAACAAGGACAGTATAATATATATATAAATTTTTTGAATATTGTATATTTATACATGTGCTTTGGTGGTATAAGTTGTTTTTTCATAATTCTTTCATAGTGTTTGGTCACTATGGCCTAGATTTGGAGTTTGGCATTAGCCGTGAAAACCAGAGGCTCCTAACGCTGGTTTTAGGCTACCTCCGGTATTTGGAGTCACTCAAAATAGGGTCTAACGCTCACTTTTCAGCCGTGACTTTTCCATACCGCAGATCCCCTTACGTAAATTGCGTATCCTATCTTTTCAATGGGATTTTTCTAACTCCGGTATTTAGAGTCGTGTCTGAAGTGAGTGTTAGACATCTAACGACAAAACTCCAGCCGCAGGAAAAAAGTCAGTAGTTAAGAGCTTTCTGGGCTAACGCCGGTTTATAAAGCTCTTAACTACTGTACTCTAAAGTACAATAACACCCATAAACTACCTATGTACCCCTAAATCGAGGTCCCCCCACATCGCCGGCACTCTATTAATTTTTTTTAACCCCTAATCTGCCGACCGCCACCTACGTTATACTTATGTACCCCTAATCTGCTGCCCCTAACACCGCCGACCCCTATATTATATTTATTAACCCCTAATCTGCCCCCCACAATGTCGCCGCCAACTACCTACACTTATTAACCCCTAATCTGCCGACCGCAAAGCGCCGCCACCTACGTTATCCTTATGTACCCCTAATCTGCTGCCCCTAACACCGCCGAGCCCTATATTATATTTATTAACCCCTAATCTGCCCCCCTCAACGTCGCCTCCACCTGCCTACACTTATTAACCCCTAATCTGCCGAGCGGACCGCACCGCTACTATAATAAAGTTATTAACCTCTAATCCGCCTCACTAACCCTATAATAAATAGTATTAACCCCTAATCTGCCCTCCCTTACATCGCCGACACCTAAATTCAATTATTAACCCCTAATCTGCAGACTGGAGCTCACCGCTATTCTAATAAATGTATTAACCCCTAAAGCTAAGTCTAACCCTAACACTAACACCCCCCCTAAGTTAAATATAATTTACATCTAACTAAATTAATTATCTCTTATTAAATAAATTATTCCTATTTAAAGCTAAATACTTACCTGTAAAATAAATCCTAATATAGCTACAATATAAATTATAATTATATTGTAGCTATTTTAGGATTAATATTTATTTTACAGGCAACTTTGTAATTATTTTAACCAGGTACAATAGCTATTAAATAGTTAAGAACTATTTAATAGTTACCTAGTTAAAATAATAACAAAATTACCTGTAAAATAAGTCCTAACCTAAGTTATAATTAAACCTAACACTACCCTATCAATAAATTAATTAAATAAAATACCTACAATTACCTACAATAAAACCTAACACTACACTATCAATAAATAAATTAAATACAATTTCTACAAATAACTACAATTACATAAACTAACTAAAGTACAAAAAATAAAAAAGAACTAAGTTACAAAAAATAAAAAAATATTTACAAACATAAGAAAAATATTACAACAATTTTAAACTAATTACACCTACTCTAAGCCCCCTAATAAAATAACAAAGACCCCCAAAATAAAAAAATTCCCTACCCTATTCTAAATTAATAAATTTAAAAGCTCTTTTACCTTACCAGCCCTGAACAGGGCCCTTTGCGGGGCATGCCCTAAGAAAATCAGCTCTTTTGCCTGTAAAAAAAACCATACAATACCCCCCCCCAACATTACAACCCACCACCCACATACCCCTAATCTAACCCAAACCCCCCTTAAATAAACCTAACACTAAGCCCCTGAAGATCTTCCTACCTTGTCTTCACCTCAACAGGTATCACCGATCCGTCCTGGCATCCGGTGCTGAAGAGGTCCAGAAGAGGCTCCAAAGTCTTCCTCCTATCCGGCAAGAAGAGGACATCCGGACCGGCAAACATCTTCATCCAAGCTGCATCTTCGATCTTCTTCCATCCGGTGCGGAGCGGGTCCATGTTGAAGCATCCGACGCGGATCCATCCTCTTCTTCCGGCGTCTCCCGACGAATGACGGTTCCTTTAAGGGACGTCATCCAAGATGGCGTCCCTCGAATTCCGATTGGCTGATAGGATTCTATCAGCCAATCGGAATTAAGGTAGGAATATTCTGATTGGCTGATGGAATCAGCCAATCAGAATCAAGTTCAATCCGATTGGCTGATCCAATCAGCCAATCAGATTGAGCTCGCATTCTATTGGCTGATCGGAACAGCCAATAGAATGCGAGCTCAATCTGATTGGCTGATTGGATCAGCCAATCGGATTGAACTTGATTCTGATTGGCTGATTCCATCAGCCAATCAGAATATTCCTACCTTAATTCCGATTGGCTGATAGAATCCTATCAGCCAATCGGAATTCGAGGGACGCCATCTTGGATGACGTCCCTTAAAGGAACCGTCATTCGTCGGGAGACGCCGGAAGAAGAGGATGGATCCGCGTCGGATGCTTCAACATGGACCCGCTCCGCACCGGATGGAAGAAGATCGAAGATGCAGCTTGAATGAAGATGTTTGCCGGTCCGGATGTCCTCTTCTTGCCGGATAGGAGGAAGACTTTGGAGCCTCTTCTGGACCTCTTCAGCACCGGATGCCAGGACGGATCGGTGATACCTGTTGAGGTGAAGACAAGGTAGGAAGATCTTCAGGGGCTTAGTGTTAGGTTTATTTAAGGGGGGTTTGGGTTAGATTAGGGGTATGTGGGTGGTGGGTTGTAATGTTGGGGGGGGGGGTATTGTATGTTTTTTTTTACAGGCAAAAGAGCTGATTTTCTTGGGGCATGCCCCGCAAAGGGCCCTGTTCAGGGCTGGTAAGGTAAAAGAGCTTTTAAATTTATTAATTTAGAATAGGGTAGGGAATTTTTTTATTTTGGGGGTCTTTGTTATTTTATTAGGGGGCTTAGAGTAGGTGTAATTAGTTTAAAATTGTTGTAATATTTTTCTTATGTTTGTAAATATTTTTTTATTTTTTGTAACTTAGTTCTTTTTTATTTTTTGTACTTTAGTTAGTTTATGTAATTGTAGTTATTTGTAGAAATTGTATTTAATTTATTTATTGATAGTGTAGTGTTAGGTTTTATTGTAGGTAATTGTAGGTATTTTATTTAATTAATTTATTGATAGGGTAGTGTTAGGTTTAATTATAACTTAGGTTAGGACTTATTTTACAGGTAATTTTGTTATTATTTTAACTAGATAACTATTAAATAGTTCTTAACTATTTAATAGCTATTGTACCTGGTTAAAATAATTGCAAAGTTGCCTGTAAAATAAATATTAATCCTAAAATAGCTACAATGTAATTATAATTTATATTGTAGCTATATTAGGATTTATTTTACAGGTAAGTATTTAGCTTTAAATAGGAATAATTTATTTAATAAGAGTTAATTTATTTCGTTAGATTTAAATTATATTTAACTTAGGGGGGTGTTAGGGTTAGGGTTAGACTTAGCTTTAGGGTTTAATACATTTATTAGAATAGCGGCGAGATTCGTTCGGCAGATTAGGGGTTAATAATTGAAGTTAGGTGTCGGCGATGTTAGGGAGGGCAGATAAGGGGTTAATAAATATAATATAGGGGTCGGCGGTGTGAGGGGCAGCAGATTAGGGGTACATAAGGATAACGTAGGTGGCGGCGCTTTGCGGTCGGCAGATTAGGGGTTAATTATTGTAAGTAGCTGGCGGCGACGTTGTGGGGGGCAGGTTAGGGGTTAATAAATATAATACAGGGGTCGGCGGTGTTAGGGGCAGCAGATTAGGGGTACATAAGTATAACGTAGGTGGCGGCCGGCAGATTAGGGGTTAAAAAAATTTAATCGAGTGTCGGCGATGTGGGGGGACCTCGGTTTAGGGGTACATAGGTAGTTTATGGGTGTTAGTGTACTTTAGGGTACAGTAGTTAAGAGCTTTATGAACCGGCGTTAGCCCAGAAAGCTCTTAACTCCTGCTTTTTTCCTGCGGCTGGAGTTTTGTCGTTAGAGCTCTAACGCTCACTTCAGAAACGACTCTAAATACCGGAGTTAGAAAGATCCCATTGAAAAGATAGGATACGCAAATGGCGTAAGGGGATCTGCGGTATGGAAAAGTCGCGGCTGAAAAGTGAGCGTTAGACCCTATTTTGAGTGACTCCAAATACCGGCAGTAGCCTAAAACCAGCGTTAGGAGCCTCTAACGCTGGTTTTGACGGCTACCGCCAAACTCTAAATCTAGGCCTTTATGTGGAATCTCAATACCAGAGTTATTTTTATGGTGCGGCCAGAAAAAAGCCGGCGTTAGTTTTTCGGGTCGTTACCGACAAAACTCCAAATCTAGCCGTTAGTTTTTAATTTACCAAATTTGTATTATGAAACATAGGTGAGATATACATATATTTACCTACTATATTTAGCATATGTGTATGGTCCAACTTTTTAATAGATAGCGCTGAATATTTATTGCATCTCTGTTACAATAATAATACTTACATTTGACTGGGGCATATCTAGAAGGGCAACAACTTCACAAACTTACTTGTGACAAAGGTGACATCCTATGACAGTACCATGTTTAAAGTCCTTAAGCTCAAAAGATAGTAGATGTCACCCTCTTGATAAGCAGTGTGGGCCTCTTCAGGGTGCATAACAAACTTCAGAGGGGTAACTGGGAAAACCCTGATTACATAGTGTGCCCTCAAATCATTAAGTGAAATTTACATGTGAATATAGATTCTACATACTATATAGTTGTTTTTTTTACATATAAGAAGTACTCACAAGGGGGCCCATTTATCAAGCTCTGTAAGGAGCTTGTGGGCCCGTGTTTTTGGTGAGTCTTCAGACTCGTCAGAAACAGCAGTTATGAAGCAGCGGTCACAAAGACTGCTGCTCAATAACCCTTTCCGTCTGCTCTGAGCAGGTGGACAGGAATCGCCGGAATTCAACCGGATCGAGTACGATCGGGTTGATTGACACCTCCCTGCTGGCGGCCCATTGGCCACAAGTCTGCAGGGGACGGCGTTGCACCAGCAGCTCTTGTGAGCTGCTGGTGCAATGCTCAATACGGAGAGCAGATTGCTCTCCACATTCAGCGAGGTCTTGCGGACCTGATCCGCACTGTCGGATCAGGTCCGCAAGACCTTTAGTAAATAGGTCTCTATGTGGTGCCTGACTGTTTGTGCTTTATTTATAGTGCAATGGTGTTATGGATGGCATAAACTTTTTTTTCTAGTAGAATCGCATGAGAGCAGCCAGAGTATGGGATATTTGGGATTAAAAGGTCTATATTAATAAACATTTTAAATACAAGTTATATGGTTTATTATAATTTGTATATTTTTAAAGAGTTTTAGGTTTAATCACCTGTATGAAATTAATATTTCTAGAAATTTCATCATTATTTTATTTTTAGAGCACCCATTTCTTTTGTTTTTAAAATAATTTACAACATTGATGCACAGGAAACATTGCTGTTAGAAAAAAAGCTTTCCACTTGACCTCTTTAATCAAATCAAACTATGTCTCGTTCTTAGTTATTTAAAGCTAACCATTTTCTATGAGGTAATATTGAAGTAGGCTCAAGAGCATTGCTCTGTTATGAGCACTATATAGCAGCAATGTGTGTAGCAATACTATACAAGGGGAGCTGCAGCAGGCAACAGTGCTCCTAGCTATACAGCACTAGTTTAGTTTCCTATAGAGTTTTATCATGCAGTGACTGAATTTATTGCACTCTAAACTCTTCTTCATGCTGCTTGGTTAAAGACAGCAACGGAAAGAGGTAAATTTAACAACAGAAGTAAATTTAAAACTTTTAAAATTCTATGTTCTACTTCATGAGCGTTTCATTGTAACTTCCATGTTCCTTTAAGCATCTGAATGAAAACATACTAACTCCCTGATACTTTACATTAAAACATATTAGTGCACCCTCAGTTCTCATGTTTAAAAGTATAATAGTTTCCTGGTTTAATAAAACAAAACTATGGGGCATATCCTGAAGGCTCGCCGGAAACAGAAGTTCTGAAGCAGGGGTCTGAAGACCGCTGCTCCATAACCTCTCCGCCAGCTCTGAGGCGGCGGACAGAAATTGATAGAAATCAACCCAATCGAATATGATTGGGTTGATTGACACCCCCTGCTAGTGGACGATTGGCCGCAAATCTACAGAGGGAGGGATTGCACCAGCAGTTCACAAGAACTACTTGTGCAGTGATCAATGCCAGCAGCGTATGCTGTCGGCATTTATCGATGTGCAGCAGACATGATCCGCTATATCGGATATGAAAAATACATATATCAGGGCTGTTTTTAGGGCTTTTTAAAGAAATGTTTTGTATACGAACCCTGACCTATGTATTTTTCATATGTGTCCCTTTTTAAAGCGGCAATATGGTCACCCTACCAATAACTCATATCAGACTATTAAACTACAAAATTAGTCAACATCTAAAATACTTACATATAATAGAATAACTAGGCATATGGGAATTTTAACTGTAAAATATCACAAAATGATGATTGGTGGGGCTGTGTAAATGGCACTCACGGTTGACTGTCCTGGTCAAAAACATTAAGGCTTGCAGATCTGAAGCAAAACGTTACCCTTTGGGGTTATCATTTCAGTGGAAACGGCTCAATACTAAGGGGCTGATTTATCAAGATCTGTACGGAGCTTAATGCCCCTGGCTGCTCCATAACTTGTCTGCCTGCTCTGAGGCCGCGGATATAAATCAACCTGATCGTATTGACACCCCCTGCTAGCGGCCGATTGGTGGCGAATCTTCAGGGGGCGGCATTGCACAAGCAGTTCACTAGAACTGCTGTTGCAATGATAAATGCTGACAGCGTATGCTGTCGGCATTTATCGATGTGCAGCGAACATGATACGCTGCATTGTATCATGTCAGCTCACACTATGATAAATCTACCCCTAAATATCTGCTTGTCCTGTTTTTCTGATCATCATCCAATTTCTTGATACTTAACTGTTACAGTAAGCACATTTTCACTTAAAAGGGCTTAATAAACCAAATAAAATACTTATTACCAAGCATCCCTAAAGTTTTTGGAACGTAACATGGGCAAAACACATTGGGGCCTATATATAATGGTGCGAGCGGACATGATCCAATATAGCGGATCATGTCCGCTGCACATAGATAAATGCCGTAAGCTTACGCTCTCATCATTTATCATTGCACCAGCAGTTCTTGTGAACTGTTGGTGCAATGCCGCCCCCTGCAGATTTGCGGCCAGTCAGCCGCTAGCAGGGGGTGTCAATCAACAAGGTTTGGTTCAATCGGGTTGATTACTGGCGATTTCTGTCCACCGCCTCAGAGCAGATGGACAGGATATGGTGCAGCGGCCTTTAGACTCGCCGGAAACACGGGGCATCAAGCTCCCTACGGAGCTTGATAAATATGCCCCACTGACTTTATTCACACTAAACCCACAAAATCACCATTGTGTTTTTTTGATTATGAAACCTTGAGATTAATAATACACATAATAATGTGCTGTTGCTTCAGGAATTTTGAGCTTCAGGGGTATAAACACTGACAATATCAGCAGAGCTTAAGACACATATATTAAAAACACTAGAATTATCTAGTCTAGTCAAAATTAAAACTTTCATGATTTAAATAGAGCAGAGATTTTAAGCAACTTTCTAATTTACTCCTAGGGCTTCAGGGGGCGGTATAGCACAAGCATTTCACTAGAAATGCTTGTGTAATGATAGATGCCAACAGCAATGTCAAGTGGACATGATTCGCTCTCAACATATGATAAATATGACCCCTATTATCAATTTTTCTTCGTTCTCTTGGTATCTTTATTTGAAAAAGCAAGAATTTAAGCATAGGAGCCAGCCCATTTTTGGTTCAGCACCTGGGTAGCACTTGCTTATTTGTGGCTATATTTACAGGGAGTGCAGAATTATTAGGCAAGTTGTATTTTTGAGGATTAATTTTATTATTGAACAACAACCATGTTCTCAATGAACCCAAAAAACTCATTAATATAAAAGCTGAATAGTTTTGGAAGTAGTTTTTAGTTTGTTTTTTTGTTATAGCTATTTTAGGGGGATATCTGTGTGTGCAGGTGACTATTACTGTGCATAATTATTAGGCAACTTAACAAAAACAAATATATACCCATTTCAATTATTTATTTTTACCAGTGAAACCAATATAACATCTCAACATTCACAAATATACATTTCTGACATTCAAAAACAAAACAAAAACAAATCAGTGACCAATATAGCCACCTTTCTTTGCAAGGACACTCAAAAGCCTGCCATCCATGGATTCTGTCAGTGTTTTGATCTGTTCACCATCAACATTGCGTGCAGCAGCAACCACAGCCTCCCAGACACTGTTCAGAGAGGTGTACTGTTTTCCCTCCTTGTAAATCTCACATTTGATGATGGACCACAGGTTCTCATTCGGGTTCAGATCAGGTGAACAAGGAGGCCATGTCATTAGTTTTTCTTCTTTTATACCCTTTCTTGCCAGCCACGCTGTGGAGTACTTGGACGCGTGTGATGGAGCATTGTCCTGCATGAAAATCATGTTTTTCTTGAAGGATGCAGACTTCTTCTTGTACCACTGCTTGAAGAAGGTGTCAGAAACTGGCAGTAGGACTGGGAGTTGAGCTTGACTCCATCCTCAACCCGAAAAGGCCCCACAAGCTCATCTTTGATGATACCAGCCCAAACCAGTACTCTACCTCCACCTTGCTGGCGTCTGAGTCGGACTGGAGCTCTCTGCCCTTTACCAATCCAGCCACGGGCCCATCCATCTGGCCCATCAAGACTCACTCTCATTTCATCAGTCCATAAAACCTTAGAAAAATCAGTCTTGAGATATTTCTTGGCCCAGTCTTGACGTTTCAGCTTGTGTGTCTTGTTCAGTGGTGGTCGTCTTTCAGCCTTTCTTACCTTGGCCATGTCTCTGAGTATTGCACACCTTGTGCTTTTGGGCACTCCAGTGATGTTGCAGCTCTGAAATATGGCCAAACTGGTGGCAAGTGGCATCTTGGCAGCTGCACGCTTGACTTTTCTCAGTTCATGGGCAGTTATTTTGCGCCTTGGTTTTTCCACACGCTTCTTGCGACCCTGTTGACTATTTTGAATGAAACGCTTGATTGTTCGATGATCACGCTTCAGAAGCTTTGCAATTTTAAGAGTGCTGCATCCCTCTGCAAGATATCTCACTATTTTTTACTTTTCTGAGCCTGTCAAGTCCTTCTTTTGACCCATTTTGCCAAAGGAAAGGAAGTTGCCTAATAATTATGCACACCTGATATAGGGTGTTGATGTCATTAGACCACACCCCTTCTCATTACAGAGATGCACATCACCTAATATGCTTAATTGGTAGTAGGCTTTCAAGCCTATACAGCTTGGAGTAAGACAACATGCATAAAGAGGATGATGTGGTCAATATACTAATTTGCCTAATAATTCTGCACTCCCTGTAGACACCATTCAGAAAGCGCTACCCAGATGCTGAACCACAAATGGGCCGGCTCCTAAGCTTACATTCTTGCTTTTTCAAATAAAGATACAAAGAGAATGAAGAAAAATTGATAATAGGAGTAAATTAGAAAGTTTCTTTAAATTGCTGCTCTATCTGAATCATGAAAGTTTAATTTTGACTAGACCATGGCCTATCAAGCCGTCTACTTAGCTGCATTCGCCGGCCCAATACGCTCGCCTAAGCTCGCCTACCATCGCCGCGGCGGACCTGAATACGTTCTCCAAAGTTATCAAAAAAGCTGTCAAGAAGCCGCGCACCAAGTATGGAGCGATGAGCAGCGGACTGTTGTTAACTGACAGTCATCAATCTCGCTGCTCCTCGGCTTCTTCGCAGCTTTTTTGATAGGCTGTCACTAAGCACTCACACTAAACTACACTGTTTTACCCTTTAAACTGCCGCTCCCGGAGCCCCCACAACTGAATAAAGTTATTACTCCCTAAACCGCCGCTCCTGGACCCCGCCGCAACTATAATAAATGTATTAACCCCTAAACCGCCGCTCCCGGACCCCGCCGCCACCTACATTAAACCTATTAACCAATATCCTGCCCCCCACTACACCGCCGCCACCTATATTCAAGTTATTAACCCCTATCCTGCGGATCCCGGACCCTGCCGCAAATAAATAATTGTTTAACCCCTAAACTGCCGCACCTGGAGCCCACTGCCACCTATATTAAAGTTATTAACCCCTATCCTGCCCACCACTACACCGCCACAATCTACATTAAACTCATTGACCCCTAAACTGCCGCTCACGGACCCCGCTGCAACTAAATTAAATGTTTAACCCCTAAACCGCCGCCACCTATACTAAACTTATTAACCCCTAAACCTAAGTCTAACACTAACACTAACACCCCCTAACTTTAATATTATTTAATAAATCTAAATAAAAATTTCTATTATTAACTAAATTATTCCTATTTAAAACTAAATACTTACCTGTAAAATAAACCCTAAGATAGCTAAAATATATCTAATAATTACATTGTAGCTATTTTAGGATTTATATTTATTTTACAGGCAACTTTGTATTTATTTTAACTAGGTACAATAGCTATTAAATAGTTATTAACTATTTAATAGCTACCTAGTTAAAATACTTACAAAATTACCTGTAAAATAAATCCTAACCTAAGTTATAATTAAACCTAACACTACACTATCATTACATAAATTAAATAAATTACCTACAATTACCTAAAATTAAATTAAATAAACTAAACTATAGTACAAAAAAAACAAACACTAAATTACAGAAAATAAAAAAGAATTACAAGAAGTTTAAACTAATTACACATAATCTAAGCCCCCTAATAAAATAATAAAGCCCCCAAAATAAAAAAAATGCCCTACCCTATTCTAAATTACCAAGTAACCAGCTCTTTTACCAACCCTTAATAGGGCTTTTTGCGGGGCATTGACCCAAAGTAATCAGCTCTTTTACCAGTAAAAAAAAAATACAACCCCCCAACATTAAAACCTACCACCCACATACCCCTACTCTAACCCACCCAAACCCCCCTTAAATAAACCTAACACTAACCCCCTGAAGATCATCCTACCTTGAGCCGTCTTCACTCAGCCGGGCCGAAGTCTTCATCCGATGGGGCAGAAGAGGACATCCAGACTGGCAGAAGTCTTCATCCTACCCGGGCAGAAGAGGACATCCGGACCGGCAGACTTCTTCATCCAAGCGGCATCTTCTATCTTCATCCATCCGACAAGGAGCGGCTCCATCTTCAAGACCTCCGGCGTGGAGCATCCTTCCTGGCCGACGGACTAACGACGAATGACGGTTCCTTTAAGGGATTCTATTAGCCAATCGGAATTAAGGTAGGAAAAATCAGATTGGTTGATTTAATCGGATTGAAGTTAAATCCGATTGGCTGATTGGATCAGCCAATAGAATGCGAGGTCAATTCTATTGGCTGATCCAATCAGTCAATCGGATTGAACTTGAAGATTGAGCCGCTCCTCGTCGGATGGATGAAGATAGAAGATGCCGCTTGGATGAAGATGTCTGCTGGTCCGGATGTCCTCTTCTGCCCGGATAGGATGAAGACTTCTGCCGGTCTGGATGTCCTCTTCTGCCCCATCGGATGAAGACTTTGGCCCGGCTGAGTGAAGACGGCTCAAGGTAGGATGATCTTCAGGGGGTTAGTGTTTATTTAAGGGGTTTTGGGTGGGTTAGAGTAGGGGTATGTGGATGGTGGGTTTTAATGTTGGGGGGTTGTATTTTTTTTACATGTAAAAGAGCTTTTTAAGGGCTGGTAAAAGAGCTGGTTACTTGGTAATTTAGAATAGGGTAGGGAATTTTTTCATTTTGGGGGGCTTTATTATTTTATTAGGGGGCTTAGATTAGATTAGTTAATAACTATTTAATAACTATTGTACCTAGTTAAAATAAATACAAAGTTGCCTGTAAAATAAAAATAAATCCTAAAATAGTTACAATATAATTATTAGTTATATTGTAGCTATCTTACGGCTAGATTTAGAGTTCTGCGACCAAAGGGGTGCGTTAGCTACGCATGCTTTTTTCCCCCGCACCTTTTAAATACCGCTGGTATTTAGAGTTCACAGAATGGCTGCGTTAGGCTCCAAAAAAGGGAGCGTAGAGCATATTTACCGCCACTGCAACTCTCAATACCAGCGGTGCTTATGGACGCGGCCAGCTTAAAAAACGTGCTCGTGCACGATTCACCCATAGAAAACAATGGGGCAGTTTGAGCTGAAAAAAAAACTAACACCTGCAAAAAAGCAGCGTTCAGCTCCTAACGCAGCCCCATTGTTTCCTATGGGGAAACAGTTTCTATGTCTGCACCTAACACCCTAACATGTACCCCGAGTCTAAACACCCCTAACCTTACACTTATTAACCTCTAATCTGCCGCCCCCGCTATCGCTGACCCCTGCATATTATTATTAACCCCTAATCTGCCGCTCTGTACACCGCCGCTACCTACATTATACCTATGTACCCCTAATCTGCTGCCCCTAACACCGCCGACCCCTATATTATATTTATTAACCCCTAATCTGCCGCCCCCGCTATCGCTGACCCCTGCATATTATTATTAACCCCTAATCTGCCGCTCCGTACACCACCGCAACCTACATTATACCTAGGTACCCCTAATCTGCTGCCCCTAACACCGCCAACCCCTATATTATATTTATTAACCCCTAATCTGCCGCCCCCGCTATCGCTGACCCCTGCATATTATTATTAACACCTAATCTGCCGCTCCGTACACCGCCGAAACCTACGTTATTCCTATGTGCCCCTAATCTGCTGCCCCTAACACCGCCGACCCCTATATTACATTTATTAACCCCTAATCTGCCGCCCCCAACGTCGCCTCCACCTACCTACAATAATTAACCCCTAATCTGCCGACCGGATCTCACAGCTACTCTAATAAATGTATTAACCCTTAAAGCTAAGTCTAACCCTAACACTAACACCCCCCTAAGTTAAATATAATTTAAATCTAACAAAATAAATTAACTCTTATTAAATAAATTATTCCTATTTAAAGCTAAATACTTACCTGTAAAATAAACCCTAATATAGCTACAATATAAATTATAATTATATTGTAGCTATTTTAGGATTAATATTTATTTTACAGGCAACTTTGTAATTATTTTAACCAGGTACAATAGCTATTAAATAGTTAATAACTATTTAATAGCTACCTAGTTAAAATAATTACAAAATGACCTGTAAAATAAATCCTAACCTAAGTTACAATTAAACCTAACACTACACTAGCAATAAATTAATTAAATAAAATACCTACAATTAAATACAATTAAACCTAACACTACACTATCAATAAATAAATTAAATAAACTACCTACAATTATCTACAATTAAACCTAACACTACACTATCAATAAATGAATTAAATACAATACCTACAAATCAATACAATGAAATAAACTAACTAAAGTACAAAAAATAAAAAAGAACTAATTTACAAAAAATAAAAAAATATTTACAAACATTAGAAAAATATTACAACAATTTTAAACTAATTACACCTACTCTAAGCCCCCTAATAAAATAACAAACCCCCCCAAAATAAAAAAAATGCCCTACCCTATTCTAAAATTAAAATAGAAAAGCTCTTTTACCTTACCAGCCCTGAAAAGGGCCCTTTGCGGGGCATACCCCAAAGAATTCAGCTCTTTTGCCTGTAAAAAAACATAAAATACATACACCCACATACCCCTAATCTAACCCAAACCCCCCTTAAATAAACCTAACACTAAGCCCCTGAAGATCTCCCTACCTTGTCTTCACCACGCCGGGTTCACCGATCGATCCAGAAGAGCCTCCGATGTCTTGATCCAAGCCCAAGCGGGGGGCTGAAGATGTCCATGATCCGGCTGAAGTCTTCATCCAAGCGGGAGCTGAAGAGGTCCATGATCCGACTGAAGTCTTCTATCAAGTGGCATCTTCAATCTTCTTTCTTCCGGATCCATGTAGTTCATCCCGCCGACGCGGAACATCCATCTTCACCGACGACTTCCCGACGAATGACGGTTCCTTTAAGGGACGTCATCCAAGATGGCATCCCTCGAATTCTGATTGGCTGATAGGATTCTATCAGACAATCGTCGTCTAGTCGTCGGAAGAAGAGGATGGATCTGCGATGGAGGTCTTGAAGATCAGCCGGTCGTCATCGGATGGAAGAACATAGAAGATGCGGCTTGGATGAAGATGTTTGCCGGTCCGGATGTCCTCTTCGGCCCGCTTGGATCAAGACTTCAGCCGGAGGATGGATGTCTTCAGCCCCCCGCTTGGGCTTGGATCAAGACATCGGAGCCTGGACGGATCGCTGATACCCGGTGTGGTGAAGATAAGGTAGGAAGATCTTCAGGGGCTTAGTGTTAGGTTTATTTAAGGGGGGTTTGGGTTAGATTAGGGGTATGTGGGTGGTGGGTTGTAATGTTGGGGGGGGTATTGTATGTTTTTTTCCAGGCAAAAGAGCTGAATTATTTGGGGCATGCCCCGCAAATGGCCCTGTTCAGGGCTGGTAAGGTAAAAGAGCTTTTCTATTTTAATTTTAGAATAGGGAAGGGCATTTTTTTATTTTGGTGGTCTTTGCTATTTTATTAGGGGGCTTAGAGTAGGTGTAATTAGTTTAAAATTGTTGTAATATTTTTCTAATGTTTGTAAATATTTTTTTATTTTTTTGTAACTTAGTTCTTTTTTATTTTTTGTACTTTAGTTAGTTTATTTAATTGTATTTAATTGTAGGTATTGTATTTAATTAATTTATTGCTAGTGTAGTGTTAGGTTTAATTGTAACTTAGGTTAGGATTTATTTTACAGGTAATTTTGTAATTATTTTAACTAGGTAGCTATTAAATAGTTATTAACTATTTAATAGCTATTGTACCTAGTTAATATAATTACAAAGTTGCCTGTAAAATAAATATAAATCCTAAAATAGCTACAATATAATTATAATTTATATTGTAGCTATATTAGGGTTTATTTTACAGGTAAGTATTTAGCTTTAAATAGGAATAATTTATTTAATAAGAGTTAATTTATTTCGTTAGATTTAAATTATATTTAATTTAGGGGGATGTTAGTGTTAGGGTTAGACTTAGCTTTAAGGGTTAATACATTTATTAGAGTAGCGGTGAAATCCGGTCGGCAGATTAGGGATTAATTATTGTAGGTAGTTGGGGGCGGCAGATTAGGGGTTAATAAATATAAAATAGGGATCGGCGGTGTTAGGGGCAGCAGATTAGGGGTACAAAGGGATAACGTAGGTTGCGGCGGTGTACGGAGTGGCAGATTAGGGGTTAATATGCAGGGGTCAGCGATAGCGGGGGCGGCAGATTAGGGGTTAATAAATATAATATAGGGGTCGGCGGTGTTAGGGGCAGCAGATTAGGGGGAAAAAAGGGATAACGTAGGTGGCGGCGGTGTGCGGTCGGCAGATTAGGGGTTAATAATTGTAGGTAGGTGGCGGCGACATTGGGGCGGCAGATTAGGGGTTAATAAATATTATGTAGGTGTCGGCGGTATTAGGGGCAGCAGATTAGGGGTACATAGGGATAACGTAGGTGGCGGCGGTGTGCGGTCGGCAGATTAGGGGTTAAAAATTTTTAATACAGTGGCGGCGATGTGGGGGGACCTCGGTTTAGGGGTACATAGGTAGTTTATGGGTGTTAGTTTACTTTAGAGCACAGTAGTTAAGAGCTTTATAAACCAGCGTTAGCCCAGAAAGCTCTTAACTACTGACTTTTTTCTGCGGCTGGAGTTTTGTTGTTAGATTTCTAACGCTCACTTCAGCCAAGACTCTAAATACCAGCGTTAGAAAGATCCCATTGAAAAGATAGGATACGCAAATGGCGTAGGGGGATCTGCGGTATGGAAAAGTCACGGCTGCAAAGTGAGCGTTAGACCCTTTCCTGACTGACTCCAAATACCAGCGGTAGCCCAAAACCAGCGTTAGGAGCCTCTAACGCTGGTTTTGACGGCTACCGCCAAACTCTAAATCTAGCTGTTAGGGTTTATTTTATTGGTAAGTATTTAGTTTTAAATAGGAATAATTTAGTTAATACAAGTAATATTATTTAGATTTATTAAGTTAGGGGAGGTTAGGCTTAGTGTTAGACTTAGGTTTAGGGGTTAATAATTTTAATATAGGTGGCGGCGGTATAGGGGGGGCAGGATAGGGGTTAATAATTTTAATATAGGTGGCGGCAGGGTCCGGGAGCGGCGGTTTAGGGGTTAAACAATTTATTTAGTTGCGGCGGGGTCCGGGATCCGCAGGATAGGGGTTAATTAGTTTATGTAGATAGCGGCGATATAGGGGGCAGCAGATTAGGGGTTAATATGTATAATGTAGGTGGCGGCGGGGTCCGGGAGCGGCAGTTTAGGGGTTAACATGTTTATTATAGTTGCGGCGGGGTCCAGGAGCGGCGGTTTAGGGGGTAATAAATTTATTTCGTTGCGGCAGTGTAGGGGGGGGGGCAGATTAGGGGTGTTTAGACTCGGGGTACATGTTAGGGTGTTAGGTGCAGATGTTCCCATAGAAATCTATGGGATATCGGGCAGCAGCGAACATGAGCTTTCGCTATGGTCAGACTCCCATTGATTCCTATGGGATCCGCCGCCTCCAGGGCGGCGGATTGAAATCCAGGTACGCTAGCCTGGAATAGTGGCGAGCGTACCTGGTAGTAGTTTGATAACTAGCAAAAGTAGTCAGATTGTGTCGAACTTGCGTTCGGAACATCTGTAGTGACGTAACCATCAATCTGTGTTGGACTGAGTCCGGCGGATCGAAGCTTACGTCACTAGATTCTACTTTTGACGGGCAGTAGGGCTTGATAACTAAGGCAAATCAGCCTCGCCACAAATACGCTGCGGAATTCCAGCGTATTTGCGGTTGACGGCTTGATAACTAGACCCCTATCCCTTTAATGCTTTGGCTTAACAAATTCTAACGGATGAAACAAATCCACCGTTAGCAAATCTTAAGACAATTCAGAACATTAATTTATGCTTCTAAAGCTCTGACAAATACCAAAAAAAAAACAATAGATAATGAATAAAGGATTTCACAACTGAGCAATTTTGCTTTCTATGAACATTACACATTTAGATTTACCGGACTGCTCCTTTAATCCTAGTCTCTAAAAAACATCTGCTACCAAACACATGCAGCAAATCTATGTGAAAGAAAATTGAGGTTCTGTCCAGATATAGCTCCAAACTCAATTTTAAACAATAACCTTGGATCTATTTTGAAAAGGATTTTCTGGTTACCTGACTTCCTTTATTATGAATGGAATCTCTCTTTTTTATCCCCAATACACAGAAACAATTCTACAAATCCTTTTGGCACACTGGCCTCAGTGGAATTGAAGGAAAATGTATGCAGGATGTAATTTCTACATAGATTTAGAAAACCGCATTAAACCATAGTAAGATGTATACTCTTCATTAAAATATGTTAGAATTCTGATAATATTTTTCATATTCAAACATTTTTAACATTAGTGATTAAAAGTATTTTTAGATATGCATAATCCTCTTGTGCATTGGAAACAATGTATATGAAGTTTTAATGGGGAAAAGCAAGCGGGGAACTTGCCTAGATGTGCTAATTTTTTATGCAAAAATTTGTATTGATTTAAATTTGAGACATGGAGGATTTTAATCTCAGTTTTTTTATCCCCACCATAATTTTAATACATTTTGATTTAACCCTGAAATTAGCTTTACCAAAGCAGCAACCAAAAATCTATCTCCTACTGACGAGTTCTAAAAAGAACAAAACAAGCTGTCTAGTGAGTGGTTGCTGTGTTGCTACAATAATCCTGTTAAGGAATCGCTGTGGTAAAACAGTATTTGAAGCAAAAAAATTAGATTTTGCATATCTAATTTGCATATCTTACCCAGAATCCTCTTGTGCATTGGAAACAATGTATATGGAGTTTTAATGGGGAAAAGCAAGCGGGGAACTTGTGTAGATGTGCTAATTTTCTATTCAAAAATTTGTATTGATTTACTTTTGAGACATGGAGGATTTTAATCTCAGTTTATCTCCACCATAATTTTAATAAATTTAGATATGCATAACATATGTAAGAGATTACCCACATCTGTCTGCAAAATGTGTGTTATTAGCATTTAAAACTGTAATTTTGCAACTATAATTTGCAATTGCCTTGAAGTGTAGGGACAAACTCCTCGAAAAACATCTTGAGTTTCTTTATCTTATCTACCCTCCTACGGAAGGGATACATATGAGCACCTATTCTAATCAACAAGTCACTCTGTAGAATGTTGCAGGGTTTGCACTATAGCATACTTAATTATGCAGTCTTTCTCTGGAAGTGGAAAAAATAGAATATCAGATTTAAATAGGAAATAAAAATAAATAAATGACAAAAGTACATTGAAAAGTTTTTTTTTAATTATGCACCATTAAATATTTTGAGGTCTATTCTAATCTAGTCGTGTTTTTCAGCTCTTTTTTCAACCTCAAAAGTATCAAACGATTACATCATTCTCATACTTGACCGATATCGGATTGGATATTTGAAAAGTTACACATACATGGACAGTATTGAATTTAGCGATCACAATACCATGCAACCACAAGTTATCGACTAGATATCAAAACAAAATAGACAAATCAAATTAAACAACCAAAGGCATCTGATAAACAGGTCGACCACTAACAAGAGACTTCCGATAATGCCGGCTACCAATCTCTGCATGCTCAAATCAAAGATGCTTCTACCCTTGCAATGAGCCACAACGGCTATTTTTGATGACAATTGAATAGTGACAAATACTAATGAAAACTTCAGATGTTAAATAAAATAAACATCACTCTATCAAATTGCAACACACACATGGGGGCCGATTTATTATATTCCGGGCGGACATGATCCGCTGAACGGATCATAACCACCTGACATCGCTAAATGCCGACAGCATACGCTGTCGGCATTTAGCATTGCACAATTGGCCGCTAGCAGGGGCTGTCAATCAACTCAATCGTATTCGATCGGGCTGATTGCTGTTCGCAGCCTCAGAGAAGGTTGACAAGTTAAGGAGCAGCGGTCTTAAGACCGCTGCTTCTTAACTGCTGTTTCTGGTGAACCTGAAGGCTCGTGTGGAAACAGCTGCATTGGGGCCGATTGACCACTTGGTAAATCGGCCCATGGAATCCAGTAACCGCATAAGTCAACAATAAAATGAAGCACTCACTGGTAGGGGCTATATTACTTGTAAGGAGTGAAGAACATTTTTGGTTTTAAATGTATTTTGCACAGTTATATTTTTCTGTGTATTGATTCGTTTTTTTGGTGATCAAAAGTCATTAATGGTCATTAACTGTTGTGGAGAAATGGAGATGGAATATTGTGAGCGTTATCAAGCTCAGCTGGTCCGATCCTATTTTTCCTATATTAAATCAAAATTTCAGAAAGATTGAAATTGAGGCCTTTATTGGGGCACTTCAGCTTTACATTTTTTTTTACTTATCCCTTTAAACTGGAGCTGTACAGCTGTTGGAATCTAAACCTTTTAGACAAGGAGAATTTGGGAATGGTGGAACCAGGGATAGTACAGGTTATGAGGTTAGGACGGTGTTAACTGTGTTAGAAGCTTGGATACATCTGCCAGATTACTGTTATTATTTGTCCTCAGCAGAAGAGATAGATAAGGGGAAATCTAGGTTTCAACATGGTGGTGCCGATTACTTTATAGAAACTAAACCTTTACACTTATATCTTTAATGTTTAAACAACAAATATAATTGTAAAAAATACATCTGCATAAAATCCTTAGGCTAATCTTTCCTGTTAATACAGAATTATATCTACCATTTATTTACTGTATAGTGTCCCTTTAAGTCTTGTTTAGATAATACACATAATAAAAACATCCAAGCACATAAGTATTTTGCAAAATTTAAACTAACATTTATAGCCTTGAAAAAACAACAAACTATTTTCTCATTTAAAAAACGTTTCCTATTAGATGCTGGATATAAAAAAACCCACTAGATCATTTAATAAAATAATTTGAACTGTCATAAAAGCGTATTTCTTAAAGTTTAAGACTTATGCACCAAATATTTGATTTTATCCGGTGAAAGGCCAATGCGCAGAAGAGAACAAAATGTCTGCAGCAAAATATATTGGTCTCACAAATTATAACAAGCCGTCCAGAGTGCTCAGATTTTGTGAAAAACAAGCTTGTTCCATTAATAGCAAGGCCCTGATTATGCCTCATCATTTTGGTGTAAAAAATGCAATGAACTGTCTTCTGGGCGAGGAGCTCTTTAGACAAACATTAATAATGTAAAGACTTCAGATTTTTTTGGGGGGGTCCTCCAGTTGGGATGTTGAAGGTATAAAAATAGAAAACCTAGGCAGGCCAGTGACTCAGGACATTAACACTTAATGATCAAAAACAGCATGTATGTGTGTGTGAGTGTATGTGTTTGATTGTATTTGTGTGTGCCTGTGTGATTGTATGTGTGTGTGCATGTGTGTGTATGTGTGTGAGTGTATGTGTGGGATTGTATGTGTGTGTCTGTGTGATTGTATGTGTGTGTGCATGTGTGTGTATGTGTGTGAGTGTATGTGTGGGATTGTATGTGTGTGTCTGTGTGATTGTATATATGTGTGTGAGTGTATGTGTGTGTGCATGTGTGTGTATGTGTGTGAGTGTATGTGTGGGATTGTATGTGTGTGTCTGTGTGATTGTGTGTGAGTGAGTGTGTGTGTGTGTATGAGTGAGTGTTTGAGAGTGTATGTGTTTGTGTTATTGTATGTGTGTGTGTGTGTGTGTGTGAGAGAGTGTGTATGTGTAAGTGTGTATGTGTGTATGCATGGGAGAGCAATCTTGTTAAATAAAAGACATCAATGTAATTTGCTTTCTGTCTGTAGGACACACACACACATACACACATACTGTATATACAGTATAATACTGTATGTGTGTGTACATGTGTATTATACTGTATGTGTGTGTACATGTGTATTATACTGTATGTGTGTGTACATGTGTATTATATTTGTGTGTATTATATATGTATGTTTGTGATTCATATATATATATATATATATATATATATATATATATATATATATATATATATATATATATATATATATAAAACAGTGAAGATCCAGATCAAGTTCATTTACTTCCTCGTTTAACATCCACTGGGGTGCATATGCAAAATTGTATTCAAAAGTCACAAGGACAATGCAGCACTCACCAGATTTTTCAGCAAATAAAATTTAGCTTTATTTAATAAAAGTTCATATTCCATAGCTGAATTTTATTTGCTGAAAAATCCAGTGACAGCTGCATTGTCCTTGTGACTTTTGAATACAATTTTGCATATGCACCCCAGTGGATGTTAAATGAGGAAGTGAGTGCACTTGATCTGGATCTTCACTGTTTTATATATATATATATGAATCACAAACATACATTTATAATACACACAAATATAATACACATGTGTACACACACATACACACATACAGTATAATACACATGTACACACATACATATAATACATATGTACACACACACACACATACACATATATTATACACATATACACATGCATCACACACATACATTTATAATACACACAAATATAATACACATAAAAATACACACATACACACATACAGTATAATACACATGTACACACATACATATAATACATATGTACACACACACATACACACACATATATTATACACATATACACATGCATCACCCACATACACACATGTACACACACATGCATTTATAATACACACAAATATAATACACATAAAAATACACACAAACACATATAATACACGTGCACACACATACACACACAATACACATGTACACACATACAAAAACATGTAATACACATATACACACATGTACACACACAAACAGACATATAATACACATGTACACACATACACACATAATACGGTTGCCACCTCAGCCATGTTTTCCTGGACACTTATGAGTTACACATGCTGCAGGGTGTGCAGGGAGGAACAACTATTGTGTTTCTGGACAGCACTATTCATATTCCTCCCTGCAGCATGTGTAACTTATAAGTTTTCAGTATTTTAAGGGACAGGTGGCAACTCTACCATATAATACAAAGTACACACACATGCACACACACATATAATACACATGTACATACACATACACACATACATATAATACACGTACACACACATACACATATGTACACACATACAAAAACATATAATACACATATACACACATGTACACACACAAACAGACATATAATACACATGTACACACATACACACATATAATACAAATGTACACACACATGCACACACACATATAATACACATGTACATACACATACACACATACATATAATACACGTACACACACATACACACATGTACACATACAAAAACATATATTACACATATACACACATGTACACACACAAACAGACATATAATACACATGTACACACATACACACATATAATACAAATGTACACACACATGCACACACACATATAATACACATATACACACATATAATACAAATGTACACACACACATACACACACACATACAATACACATGTACATACACATACACACACATATAATACAAATGTACACACACATACACACACACATACAATACACATGTACACACATACACACATATAATACAAATGTACACACACATGCACACACACATATAATACACATATACACACATACACACATATAATACAAATGTACACACACATGCACACACACATATAATACACATTTACATACACATACACACATACATATAATACATGTGTTCTCACACAAGTGCACACATACATAACATAGTAACATAGTAGATGAGGTTGAAAAAAGGACCAAAGTCACTTGAGTTCAACCTATACAAATCTAATATGCTTTCAAAAAAGCTCCAGTTGAGCTTAAATTAATTTTAAAAAGGTGAACCATTTAACACAAGCAATCATATCCCTGAATTCTGTTTCTAGCCAGAAATGTATCCAACCCATTTTTAAATGTATCTAAGGTATTAGCATTCACTGCCTCCTTTGGTAATGAGTTCTACAATTTTATTGCTCTTACAGGGAAACAGTGTCACATGAAACTGATAAATATGATAGGTCTTTCACACCTCTTAAGATTACAATAAAGGACTTTGAAATGAACCCCTTTATTCACTGTGGAAGGGAAATACTCATTTGTGAGATTAAGCTGCTGAAATACTCATTTACATATCTGAGATTAATTTACTGAAATTCAAATCCATCTTCACCACTGCTGAAAGTTACATGAAACCCAATATTTTTTCTTTCATGATTTAGATAGGGAATTCAATTTTTAAAAAGTTTCCTTTTTAATTCTATTATCACATTTGAGACGTTCTCATGCTATTCTTTGTTGAATAGATATCTAGATAGGAAGTGTGCACATCTGAAGCACTACATGACAGGAAACAGTGCTGCCAACTACATTCTTGCTAATGTATAACATTGTTGCAAAACTGCTGCCATCTACGCTCTTGCTAATGTATAACATTGTTGCAAAACTGCTGCCATCTACGCTCTTGCTAATGTATAACATTGTTGCAAAACTGCTGCCATCTACGCTCTTGCTAATGTATAACATTGTTGCAAAACTGCTGCCATCTACGCTCTTGCTAATGTATAACATTGTTGCAAAACTGCTGCCATCTACGCTCTTGCTAATGTATAACATTGTTACAAAACTGCTGCCATCTACGCTCTTGCTAATGTATAACATTGTTACAAAACTGCTGCCATCTACGCTCTTGCTAATGTATAACATTGTTGCAAAACTGCTGCCATCTACGCTCTTGCTAATGTATAACATTGTTGCAAAACTGCTGCCATCTACGCTCTTGCTAATGTATAACATTGTTGCAAAACTGCTGCCATCTACGCTCTTGCTAATGTATAACATTGTTACAAAACTGCTGCCATCTACGCTCTTGCTAATGTATAACATTGTTGCAAAACTGCTGCCATCTACGCTTGCTAATGTATAACATTGTTGCAAAACTGCTGCCATCTACGCTCTTGCTAATGTATAACATTGTTACAAAACTGCTGCCATATACGCTCTTGCTAATGTATAACATTGTTACAAAACTGCTGCCATATAGCACTGCAGACAAGTGCACTCTTGAGAAAACAATGAAAAATTGATAAAAGAAGTAAATTGGAAAGTTGTTTAAATTTGTATGTTCTATCTGAATCATTAAAGACTATGAGACTGAATTATCATATGTCTGTTAGATCAGGTCCGACAGACATCGCTGAATGTGGAGAGCAATACGCTCTCCGTATTCAGCATTGCACCAGCAGCTCACAAGAGCTGCTGGTGCAACGCCACCCCCTGCAGACTCACGGCCAATGGGCCACCAGCAGGGAGGTGTCAATCAACCTGATCGTACTGGATCGGGTTGTATTGCGGCGATTCCTGTCCGCCTCATCAGAGCAGGCGAACAGGGTTATGGAGCAGTGGTCTTTAGACCGCTGCTCCATAACTTGTGTTTCTGGCGAGTTTGAAGACTCGCCAGAAACACGGGCCCACAAGCTCCATACAGAGCTTGATAAATGGGCCTCAATGTTTATGTTTGTGTCCTTTTAACCATCTGAATGCCATTTGTATCTTTGCATGATGTGCACAATAAAAAAGTTACATCAGGACCCCAACATCTACAAATGGCGTGTAGTAATCTCTTTGGGGTAGATTTATAAAGCATTGGATGCTGCTTCCGACCCACTTCTCTTCAGTTCCGCCTGAAGCGGAAGTTAAGAAGCAGCGGTCCTAAGACAATCGGGTTGATTGACACCCCCAGCTAGCAGCCAATTGGCCGCGAATCTGCAGGGGGCGGTATTGCACCAGCAGTTCACAAGAACTGCTGGTGCAATGATAAATGCCAACAGCGTCGGCATTTATCGATGTGCGGCAGACATGATACGCTACATTGTATCATGTCCGACTCACAATAATAAATTTACCCCTTAATGTGAATGTTTGATTCTACGTCACACTTGCACATCGTCCCTAACAATACAGGCTTCTTCATAACTGGGCTTTAAAATGGGATAGTGTAATCGTATTGGCATGAGGTGCGTAATGGGAAGGATTGTTCAGTCATATTGGCACTTTAAAGGGACATGAAACCCAATTTTTTGTCTTGGTTTAGACACAGCATACAATTTTAAACAACTTTCCATTTTACTTCTATTATCTAATTTGCTTCATTCTCTTGGTATTCTTTGTTGAAAAAAAAGCAGCAATGCATTACAGTGAGCTAGTTAAGCCAATAGCAATGGGCATAAATATGCAGCCACCAATAAGCAGCTCCTGGCCTTGCACCTACATTGTTTAACTTATAACGGGATTGTGACTTTTGTGAATGTGTGTGTAATAAAGTACGTGCAAGCATTATCATTATTCCTTTCCATGAGAGCATATTGAGATAGTCTCAAGAGTGTGCATGTGTTTTCAGCGCCATGTTTATAAACATTGTGGCAAACATTAATACCATATAGTGCTCCAGACATATATCCTGTTTAAGTTAGATATGCTATTACCTAATTCCTTTTTTTCCACAAATAAAGCTTGATTTAATATATTTTGCTAGAGTAGCCATGACTGGTATTGAATCACTATACCTCAAGCAAAAAACAAACAAACAGATGATACTAATGCGCTGCAGCTTTCAAGTCATTATGACCCTTATGCTGCTGCCAAATAGTGTAGTGGTAGAGCGGTGTAGTTAACCAGCTTGGCAATGCACTCTGAATAATTATTTTCTGTCCAGGGAACAGCCACAAAGCATCTTCTTAGTTATTGTTTTATCGCTGGTTGCCAAGAAGATACCATTTGTAGCCAAAAAGCTTTTCTTTAATCTTGATGCTCCACTGACAAATATCTAAATATGCAAGAGTTGGTTATGTGTTTGATTTCCCAAAAGACACTGGCAGAAATAATATTAAGTTTAGTGAAAACCATGACTCTTAAAAATTTTAGATTATAGTAAAGTGTTTGACAAGAAATTAATTCATAAAACTGTGTTGGATTTAGGACAGATGATGCAATATTTTAATTAACTAACAGCCAGAATATGAGTTTTGCGTTATGAGTAGCTCGCTAATAACTTGCAAGTTATTTCCACTGCTCACCTTTAATAGCGCTGCTATTACAGGTTTGCAAAAACCTGGCGTTTGCGGGAGATATGGCTGCGTTGAGCTCCATACCGCACACAAATACAAGCGCTGCTTTGAGCTGCTTTGACGTGCTTGTGCACGATTTCCCCATAGACAACAATGGAGAGAGCAGGCTAAAAAAAAGCCTAACACCTGCAATTGTGGAGCGTAAAGCTCCGTAACGCAGCCCCATTGATGTCTATGGGGAAAAACAATGTATGTTTAAACCTAACACCCTAACATAAACCTCGAGTCTAAACACCCCTAATCTGCCACCTCGACACCTACATTACACTTATTAACCCCTATTCTGCCTACCCCAATGTCGCCACCACCTACATAAATTTATTACCCCCTAATCTGCCGCCCCCAATGTTGCCGCCACCTACCTACACTTATTAACCCCTAATCTGTTGCCCCCAACGTCGCCGCCAGCTACATTACACTTATTAACCCTTAATTTGCCACCCCCAATGTCGCCGCTACCACTATTCTAAAGTTATTAACCCCTAAACCTCTGGCCTCCCACATCACTAACACTAAATAAATATATTAACCCCTAAACCTAACCCTAACCCTAAGTCTAACCCTAACGTAAACCCTAACACTAACACCCCTAACTTTAACATAATTAAAATAATTCTAAATAAAACTTACTATTAATAACTAAATAATTCCTATGTAAAACCCACCACCCACGCAACCAACCAAATAAAATCCTATATAAAAAAACTAAGCTCCCCATTGCCATGAAAAGGGCATTTGGATGGGCATTGCTCTTAAAAGGGCATTTAGCTCTTTTACATTGCCCAAACCCTAATCTAAAAATAAAACCCACCCAATAAACCTTTAATAAAACCTAACACTAACCCCAGAAGATCCACTTGCAGTTTTTGAAGACCGGACATCCATCCTCATCCAGCCAGGAGAAGTCTTCATCCAAGCGGCAAGATGTCATCATCCGGGCAGGCAGAAGTCTTCATCCAGATGGCATTTTTTATCTTCATCCATCTGGCGTGGAGTGGCTCCATCTTCAAGACATCCGACATGGAGCATCCTCTTCATATGGTCCCAGCCGTACACTGAAGGTTCCCTTTAAGGGACGTCATCCAAGATGGTGTCCCTTGAATTCCGATTGGCTGATAGAATTCTATCAGCCAGTAGGAATTAAAGGGTAATAAAATCCTATTGGCTGATGCAATCAGCCAATAGGATTGAGCGTTAATCCTATTGGCTGATCCAATCAGCCAATAGGACTGAGCTCACATTCTATTGGCTGATTGGAACAGCCAATAGAATGCAAGCTCAATCCCATTGGCTGACTTCTTGCCGCTTGGATGAAGACTTCTCCCGGCTGGATGAGGATGGATGTCCGGTCTTCAAAAACTGTAAGTGGATCTTCGGGGGTTAGTGTTAGGTTTTATTAAGGATTTATTGGGTGGGTTTTATTTTTAGATTAGGGTTTGGCCAATGAAAAAGAGCTAAATGCCCTTTTAAGGCCAATGCCCATACAAATGACCTTTTCAGGGCAATGGGGAGCTTAGGTTTTTTAGATAGGATTTTATTTGAGGGGGTTGGTTGTGTGGGTGGTGGGTTTTACTGTTGGGGGGGTTGTTTGTATTTTTTTACAGGTAAAAGAGCTGATTTATTTGGGGCAATGCCCTGCAAAAGGCCCTTTTAAGGGCTATTGGCAGTTTAGTGTAGGCTAGGGTTTTTTTTATTTTGGGGGGGCTTTTTTTATTTTGATAGGGCTATTAGATTAGGAGTAATTTGGTTTTTATTTTTTATAATTTCTTTTTTTATTTTGTGTAATTTAGATAAATGCATTTTTTTTATTTAATTATTTTTATTGTAATGTTAGGTGTTAGTGTGAGGCAGGTTAGGTTTTATTTCACAGGTAAATTTGTATTTATTTTAACTAGGTAGCTAGTAAATAGTTAATAACTATTTACTAACTAGTTTACCTAGTTAAAATAAATACAAACTTAGCTGTGAAATAAGAATAAAACCTAAGCTAGATACAATATAACTATTAGTTATATTGTAGCTAGCCTAGGGTTTATTTTACAGGTAAGTATTTAGTTTTAAATAGGAATTATTTAGTTATTAATAGTAAGTTTTATTTAGATTTATTTTAATTATGTTAAAGTTAGTGGGTGTTAGGATTAGAGTTACGTTAGGTTAGGGTTAGACTTAGGGTTAGGTTTAGG
>NC_069509.1:183581281-183626281 GCF_027579735.1 Bombina bombina | reverse complement strand
AAATAGAAAAGCTCTTTTACCTTACCAGCCCTGAAAAGGGCCCTTTGCGGGGCATGCCCCAAAGAATTCAGCTCTTTTGCCTGTAAAAAAAAACCATACAATACACCCCCCCCAACATTACAACCCACCACCCACATACCCCTAATCTAACCCAAACCCCCCTTAAATAAACCTAACACTAAGCCCCTGAAGATCTCCCTACCTTGTCTTCACCACGTCGGGTTCACTGATCGATCCAGAAGAGCCTCCGATGTCTTGATCCAAGCCCAAGCGGGGGGCTGAAGATGTCCATGATCCGGCTGAAGTCTTCATCCAAGCGGGAGCTGAAGAGGTCCATGATCCGACTGAAGTCTTCTATCACGCGGCATCTTCAATCTTCTTTCTTCCGGATCCATGTAGTTCATCCCGCCGACGCGGAACATCCATCTTCACCGACGACTTCCCGACGAATGACGGTTCCTTTAAGGGACGTCATCCAAGATGGCGATCCTCAAATTCCGATTGGCTGATAGGATTCTATCAGCCAATCGGAATTAAGGTAGGAAAATTCTGATTGGCTGATGGAATCAGCCAATCAGATTCAAGTTCAATCCGATTGACTGATCCGATCAGCCAATCAGATTGAGCTCACATTCTATTGGCTGATCGGAACAGCCAATCGGATTGAACTTGAATCTGATTGGCTGATTCCATCAGCCAATCAGAATTTTCCTACCTTAAATCCGATTGGCTGATAGAATCCTATCAGCCAATCGGAATTCGAGGGACGCCATCTTGGATGACGTCCCTTAAAGGAACCGTCATTCGTCGGGAAGTCGTCGGTGAAGATGGATGTTCCGCGTCGGCGGGATGATCTACATGGATCCGGAAGAAAGAAGATTGAAGATGCCGCTTGATAGAAGACTTCAGTCAGATCATGGACCTCTTCAGCTCCCGCTTGGATGAAGACTTCAGCCGGATCATGGACATCTTCAGCCCCCCGCTTGGGCTTGGATCAAGACATCGGAGGCTCTTCTGGATCGATAGGTGAACCCGGCGTGGTGAAGACAAGGTAGGGAGATCTTCAGGGGCTTAATGTTAGGTTTATTTAAGGGGGGTTTGGGTTAGATTAGGGGTATGTGGGTGGTGGGTTGTAATGTTGGGGGGGGTATTGTATGTTTTTTTTTTACAGGCAAAAGAGCTGAATTCTTTGGGGCATGCCCCGCAAAGGGCCCTTTTCAGGGCTGGTAAGGTAAAAGAGCTTTTCTATTTTAATTTTAGAATAGGGTAGGGCATTTTTTTTATTTTGGGGGTCTTTGTTATTTTATTAGGGGGCTTAGAGTAGGTGTAATTAGTTTAAAATTGTTGTAATATTTTTCTAATGTTTGTAAATATTTTTTTATTTTTTGTAACTTAGTTCTTTTTTATTTTTTGTACTTTAGTTAGTTTATTTAATTGTATTTATTTGTAGGTATTGTATTTAATTAATTTATTGATAGTGTAGTGTTAGGTTTAATTGTAGATAATTGTAGGTAGTTTATTTAATTAATTTATTGATAGTGTAATGTTAGGTTTAATTGTAGGTAATTGTTGTAGGTAGTTTAGTTAATTAATTTATTGATAGTGTAGTGTTAGGTTTAATTGTAACTTAGGTTAGGATTTATTTTACAGGTAATTTTGTAATTATTTTAACTAGGTAGCTATTAAATAGTTATTAACTATTTAATAGCTATTGTACCTGGTTAAAATAAATTGAAAGTTGCCTGTAAAATAAATATTAATCCTAAAATAGCTACAATATAATTATAATTTATATTGTAGCTATATTAGGATTTATTTTACAGGTAAGTATTTAGCTTTAAATAGGAATAATTTATTTAATAAGAGTTAATTTATTTTGTTAGATTTAAATTATATTTAACTTAGGGGGGTGTTAGTGTTAGGGTTAGACTTAGCTTTAGGGGTTAATACATTTATTATAGTAGCGGTGAGGTCCAGTCGGCAGATTAGGGGTTAATTATTGTAGGTAGGTGGAGACGACCTTGGGGGCGGCAGATTAGGGGTTAATGAATATAATATAGGGGTCGGCTGTGTTAGGGGCAGCAGATTAGGGGTGCATAGGGATAACGTAGGTTGCGGCGGTGTACGAAGCGGCAGATTAGGGGTTAATAATAATATGCAGGGGTCAGCGATAGCGGGGGCGGCAGATTAGGGGTTAATAAGTGTAAGGTTAGGGGTGTTTAGACTCGGGGTACATGTTAGGGTGTAAGGTGCAGACTTAGGAAGTGTTTCCCCATAGGAAACAATGGGGCTGCTTTAGGAGCTGAACGCTGCTTTTTTGCAGGTGTTAGGTTTTTTTTCAGCTGAAACTGCCCCATTGTTTCCTATGGGGGAATCGTGCACGAGCACGTTTTTGAAGCTGGCCGCGTCCTTAAGCACCGCTGGTATCGAGAGTTGCAGTGGTGGTAAATTATGCTCTACGCTCCCTTTTTGGAGCCTAACGCACTGAAAACGCAGCCATTCTGTGAACTCTAAATACCAGCGGTATTTAAAAGGTGTGGGGGAAAAAAGCATGCGTTAGCTACGCGGGTCGTTACCGACAAAACTCTAAATCTAGCCGAAAATCACTAAACTGCACCTCCTCACAGAAATACCACCACTGCTATAAATCTCATTCTCACCTACTCTTACTTTCCATCTTGCTGCTATTAGCATCAGGCAATATCTCACCAAATCCTGGGCCCACCCTCATTCCCACCATTACCCAATTACGCACTCCTTATAGAAACTTTAATAAAAGCAACACACATAACCTCATTTCCATCCAATGCATCCCATAAGCACACACTCCTTTCACTTGCGCACTATGGAACTCTCGCTCTGTCTGCAACCAACTTACAATCATTCATGACCTGTTTATATCAAATGCTTTCACCCATTTAGCAATTACCGAAACCCGGCTATCTTCTTCTGACACCATTGTTATTGCTGCTCTCACACATGGTGGTCTCTACTTTAGCCATTCCCCGAAGCCAGGTGAGAAACGTGGCAGCGGTGTTGGAATCCTGCTCTCCCCCTCCTGCGCTTATCATTTCCTTCCTCCAATATCATCTCTCTCCTTCTCCTCCTTTGAAGTCCACTGTATTCGCCTGTTCTCCCCCCTCTCCCTCAGAGTGGCAGTCATCTATTGCCCTCCTGGACCGACCTCCCAATTCCTTGACAACTTTGCCGTCTGGCTTCCTCACTTTCTCTCTACAAATATACCAACCCTAATTCTTGGGGACCTTAACATTTCTATTGACAACCCGTCTGCCCCTACTGCCACTAAACTTCTTTCACTAACATAGTCCTTCGGTCTATCACAATCCACCCTATTCCCTACTCAACGTGATGGTCACTCCATCAACCTGGTATTTTCCTACCTCTGCTCTATTTCTGACCTCACCTGCCACACTTTTCCCATTTCAGACCATCACCTGGTCACCTATAATATTAATGTTACAGCTAAACCCCATTCTCCATCCCGCACCTGTAGAAATCTACACGGTGTGGACCTGCTCCAATTTCAAAAATCATTCAAGATCTCCTCCCTCACACTTCTACTATAACCTGCCCTGGTTTTGCTACAGCCCACTATAACAAAACTCTCACCTCTGCACTAGATACACTTACTCCTCCCCAACTGTGCAAAACATCATGCCATCAGTTACAGCCCTGGCACTCTCAGCAAACACGATATTTGCAAAAATGTTCCCATTCTGATGAGCATGTCTGGAGGAAAACTCACTATGAACCTGACTTCATCCACTATAAGTTTATTCTTCGTTCATACTCTTCTGCCCTTCATTTAGCGAAGCAAACCTACTTCTCTTCTCTCATATCTACTCTTTCCTCAAACCCTAAATGACTCTTCTTCACCTTTAACTCTCTCCTCTACCCACCTGCTCCACCCCCATCTGTCTTTATTGCTCAAGACCTAGCAGACTACTTTTTAAACAAAACACGTACTATCCGATGCAACATCTCAACACCAACCTGCAATCTTACAACAACAGGCCCAGTTACTTCCTCTGCCACCCTCTGCATCTTCCATCCAGCCACTGAGAATGAAGTTTCTTCATTACTATCTTCCTCATGCCTCACTACCTGCCCGCTCGACCCTATCTCTTCCCATCTAATACCCTTCCTGTCTTCCACCCTAACTCCTGCTCTTACTCACATCTTCAACCTATCTCTCTCTACCGGTTCATTCCTGTCTGGGTGCCAGAAATCAGACTGAGACGAGAAGTGCAAAAATAATCACACCTTTTTTAATAGCAAAAAATAATAAAAAGTCCACAAGACAAATAACAAGCCAGGAATCAAAACCAGAGCTGGTAGTCAGATGAGCCGAGTCAGGAGCCAAAGTGAATAGTCAGACAAGCCGAGTCAGGAGCCAAAGCGAGTAGTCAGACAAGCGAAATCAGGAGCAAGGAAAACTGCAGAGTCAGGAACAAGCTAGGGATCAGGAACCAGGAGGGACGTCAGACAGCCAGGTAATACACAGGAGCTCTCACAAACAGATCTGAGACAATGCAAGGGCAAAGCATACTGAACAGAGGCCCTTTAAATAATAAGTGATGACATCACAATTCTGAGACTGCATCCTGTCTCACACTGATGATGTACACCAGCCTGGCCATAAAATAAAGTACAGGAAATTAGCAGCATCACACAGTATGCACCAGAGTCAGCAAGAGAGGTGAATAAAATGGCTGCCAGCAGCACATGGCAAACAAAGCAGGGAAAAAACCCTGACAATTCCCATCTTCTTTTAAACATGCAAAGGTCACTCCCATACTCAAAAAAACCCTCCCTTGACCCTAATTCTCCTGAAAGCTACTGCCCCATATCACTGCTTCCTCTAACATCAAAACACCTCATAAAATTAGTTTGCAATCGCCTAACCCACTTCCTGTCCATCAACTCTTTACTTGACCCCCTGCAATCTGGATTCTGCACCAAAAACTCAACTGAGACTGCCCTTACCAAGGTTACTAAAGATCTTCTTTCTGCTAAAAGTAATGGCCACTACTCTATACTTATCTTACTTGACCTCTCAGCTGCCTTCAACAGTTGACAACCCCTGCCTTCTAAAGACCCTTAGCTTTTTTGGCCTCTGTGACACTGCTCTTTCTTGGATTCACTCTTATCTTTCTTACATGTCATTTTCTGGTGACTCCTCCTCTTCAATCCTTCTGTATGTTGGAGCACCTCAAGGATCTGTTCTGGGTCCTCTACTCTTCTCCAGTTATACTTCTTCACTGGGTAAACTTATCAACAGTTATGGCTTCCAATACCACCTCTATGCTGATGACACCAAGATCTACCTCTCCACCCCTGCTTTCTCTCCCTCTGTCCTTTCTCATGTCAGTGACGGCTTATCTAGTATTTATTCCTGGATGGCCTCTCACCCCCTTAAGATTAACATGTCCAAGACTGAACTCCTTCTAACCCCCCTCAAGCTCTATGCTGACTTCTGACTTTTCTGTCCCTGTCAATGACATCACCATCTCCCCATCGCCCCAAGTCCACTGCCTTGGAGTTACACTTGACTCAAATCCTATCCTTCATTCCCCATATCCAATCGCTTTCTTCATCCTGCCGCAACTACCTACGCAATATTTCCAAGATTCACCCTTTTCTGAGCGCTAATACCACAAAGCAAGTAATCCACTCCCTTGTTATTTCTAGACTTGACTACTGCAATAACCTACTTACTGGCCTTCCTCTTTCCCACCTCTCCCCCCTTCAATCCATCCTAAATGCCTCTGCTAGGCTAATCTACCTTTTCCGTCGCTCTGCATCTGCTGCACCTCTCTGCGAGTCCCTTCATTGGCTCCCCATTCACAGCAGAATCAAATTCAAAATTCTCACCCTTACATACAAAGCTCCAACAATGACCTTCTCATTGCATCTTCGACTATCACCTCTTCCCATGCTAGACTGCAGGACTTCTGTCGTGTAGCACCTACCCTCAGAAACACCTACCTTTGTGCTGTCAGGCTTTACCCTAATCTTGCTTCTTTTAAATGCTCCTTGAAGACTTTTTTGTTCAGAGAAGCCTACCACCCAACCAGAGGCGTAACTAGAAACCACAGGGCCTAGGTGCATGAATCTAAGAAGGCCCCCCCCCCCCCAAAAAAAAAAAAGTGAATTTGATACATATCTTTTTTTTTTTACATTTAACACAGATAAAAAATGTGAATCAGATTACATGGGCTCCATGTACTAAGCTGTCTGCGAGGTCTTTGTGACTATTTCCGTCTAAATTTCTGCATGCATATCAATAACCGTATGTACCGCAACTCTTATATTCTAGTCTTTTTTGCAGCTAGAAAATACTCATTCGACATAAATCTTGCACAAAACAGTAATTACTAAACTATCTATTTATACGCTCGTGACTTTGTCCGCACCTACCTTGTGAAAAATCCTTCGCCAGCTTATAGGTGGCGAGCACCATAATAAACAAATAATACATTAAACTATCCCTTTAAGAGGAATTAACTAATTCTACTATTGGTCGAATGATAGAAATATAAATTTTGACCAAAAATGGAGCCAGAATAGGCCTATATCTTACATAATCAAAATTGTTGCAAAAAACAAATTGATTTGCAAATATATTTAAGTAATACAAATTTGGATAAACCTTCTCTACTAGATAATTAGAATAGATTAACATTCAATTAAAATACTTAAAATTTAGACTTAATAAATTTTGTACCTAGGTACAAAATCATCTGTAATCACGACGATTACTTCGGGGTCTAAACGCTGCACAAATCTCTGCTCGTAATCGGTCAGATCTGTGACATAAGCTGGTCCACCTCCGGTAGCACGAGAAGAATTTTTTTCTTTTGCCAATTTCGCTTTGGCAAATCTTTTAATGTCGTTGTACCTTTTCTTTATCTGGTCAACGTCCTTTTTTCCAGGTCCCTGAGCACTGACAGCATCGCTGATACTCTTTTTTTCGGTGACTGGAAGTTTGCTTCACACGACAACCGAATAAATAGTCATCAGAGTCGAGAACCATATCAACAAGAACCAGGTTCTGCTGGTGTGAAAAGTGTGGATTCTTGGATTTGTTTGTCTGTGAATCCAATCCAGAAGTTGCCATACTTAATTTATAAATAAAAAAATATAGGCGTGAAACGCTTCAGGTTCGGGAATTATCAAGTTTGACAAACTAGATAGATTGGACTTTATATAGTGCTGCAACAAGTTCCCACGACAAATGTGACGTTTCTGTTTCTGACACCTACAGTCACGTGGGACAAACATGACTGACAAGTTGTAAGAAAATAATAGTACATTCGCAACTAGTGAGGCGTCAGATGTATGAATCATTAGCCGGCGCTCAATCTGGATTAAATGCGAGATTTTTTATGCTGTTTTTTAGTACATATGGTGGGCGGGCAGCATTTCGCTAGTTGTGAATTTGAGCGAGTCGACCAGACACGTTGTCGGCGAGAAAATTGATGCTTTAGTACATGGAGCCCTATGTCTGCAAAAGGAGATACACTGTGCCCACAGTCTGTGAGATGGTCTGACCCCCCTATTACTGTATAAAGTGATACTGTTTAACCCACTAGTACTGTATATAGTGAGTCAGTGACACAGTCTGTAATCTGTTGGTGAGATGGCTGGCCTGACCCTACCCATCCCAGTACTTTATAAAGTGACCACAGTAGTCTGTGACATAGTCCAGCCCCCCAGTACTGTTTATAGTGGTACTGTATAGACTGAAACTGTTAACCCCCACCCCTCATGCTCTAGTAACAAGGTCTGTGTGTATGTATGTATGTGTGACTGTGTGTGTACATGCATAAATACACACACAGTCACATACATACACACACACACACATAAACACCAATGGGTAAAACAGAAACTCTAACCCCTGTCGTCAGAGACACTAGTTAAGTATCATGTCACACTCACATGATATTAGTGCAGGCAGTGGCAGGTCAACATTTTTTATTGTAAAAAAAAACAAAAACTTTTTTTGAAGCTGGGCCCCCACCCTTGGGGGCCAAGTCGCAATTGCGACCTCTGCACCCCCTGTAGTTTCGCCCCTGCACCCAACTCAGTAATAAATTAATTTTCACTTACCTGACATTTCCCCCATATAACTCTGCATTAACATCTTTCTCAATCTTGCAGTCCTCACCTCCTGTTTCTCAACCTCCTACCCTTCTAGATTGTAAGGTACCACGGGAATAGAGCCCTCATTCCTCCTGTATGTGTTTGTACAATTGTGTCATGTTTTTTACAAGTTTGATATCATTGTTTTATTTAAATGAATTGTACCCATGTACAACGCTGCGGAATATGTTGGCGCTTCATAAATAAAGTATAATAATAATAATAATAATAAATATATGTTTGTGTATGTGTGTATAAGTGTTTGGATGTACAGTATGTATGGGTGTGTGTATATGTTTGTATATGTGTTTGTATATGTGTGTATATAAAACATCAAAATTAGGTGATTACTAATAAAATGCTAGCACTCAAATAAATACATATAAACAACAAAAGTGCAAATAAGCAAGGATATGTTAAAGGAAAGTCCAAACAGGCAGGAAATCTGCCTCAGGTGCTTGATTGCAGAGGATCACAGGAAGATATGCAAGGAAGGAAAAGTACAAATATAGTGATGTATGTATGGATCAACTAATCCAATCCCACAGGGAACAATACTCACATTGGAGAGAGCTAAGTTCTTAGTGATGTTGCATGTAGGTATAAAGCCCCACGGCTCACAAGGATACTCCCAGGATAGATGAGTTAAAATATTTTATTTAAAGCAAGGACAGAGAAACAGACTGTATTAGTCAGATACTGAATGGGCGTAAGTCAAACCGGCAAAAGCAAACAGCCAAACAGCTTTACAATTTGCAATTATCCGGAAGCTCTAAAGTTCTGACCGTCAGGTAATACAAATGTCTGTATATCTCCACATATATGTTTGTATATGTTTGTATATGTGTGTATATGTTTGTGTGTATGTTTTTATATGTTTGTATATGTTTGTATATGTGTGTATATGTTTGTGTGTATGTTTTTATATGTTTGTGTATGTAAATCTATGGAGATATAACACAAGCGCAACTCAGATTTAAGGTAGTAGGAAAATGTATTAAACAATATTCATGTGCATAAATATGCACTTACTAGAAACAGATAAAAACAGGCAATGTATAATATCCAGCTTAGGTTTGTTACCGTCCCCTTCCGAGATCCAGCACAAGCCTCTCTTAAAAGTACTTATAAAAGCTAGTAGCTACAACAGGGCTAGATAAAGTGTCCAAATGTAATAGTCCAAACACCTCTAACTCGACGCGCGTTTCATCAGCCTACTAAGCAAACTTTGTCAAGAGTTAAGCGAGTGTGTATACTGAATGCCACCATATACTTGGTTTAAATACTGTATATCCTAAACACACCCCTCTTTTCATTGGGCAACGTGTGAAGCATGCTTACCCAATCATATTCGCTATCCAATTCAGTAACGACCACGTTATGTGGTTACGTAGTGTATACAGCATTGTTCTTGTTTATAATGATAATTCATTTTGGCATCTGACAGATTGTAAGCAGATTTATTTATTACTAGTTTGATCTTTTAAGAAAATTATATATATGAACACTTTATGGTTATGATCTAATGTCTCATAGAGTGACATACTGTTGGGGATAAACTAAAGAGATTGAATACATATAGTTGCCCAATGTATGTGGGTATATTTTTAAAAGTGACAATGAGTTACATATTAAAAACAGATTATTACAAAGAATGCAATAGGATTCATATTCATATTGCTATGTATGAACAACAAGTACACATTCATATGGAATATAAAATTTAATACATCTACATATATAAAAATTTAAAATTTAAAGGGACATTACTGATGAAAAAATAAATCCCTTCTAAATCATATATAACCACAGATTAAAATGCAAATGGACACCCAGATAATGAGGACAAACTAATTTAAAATTTTTAAAAATTAAGTTCTATCAAGATAAACCTAACATAAGAATTTATAAAAAATTGTGTCCTATTAAGATAGATTATTTGCAATCAATACATATTAAAACAAATACATAAAATAATATTATAATCTCAAAATCTGATTTTTCATACCCTGAGAAATCTATATCTACAAAAGCTTTAATTCATAAAGGCTTGGAGGTCAAGATTTATATTGAGACCTTGGGGGAGAGACTTTAATTTTCTGTATCCATTTGGTCTCACACTTACGCAGATTAAACAGCCTTTGTATATTATTCTTCATAAATGATATAGTTTCTATTACCATAACTTTTTTTTTTAATTTTTGTTTTTATTATCAATAGGCAAACAAATATCATGACCAACCAGCAGTGCAAACAGTGGTACTCTTCCTGATGAGAACATTGTAAAATATAGAAACCAATACAGGTCCAGAAGAGGTAACAGGTATAGGAGCAGAGTTTCTAAATTATAGTCCTTAGTTGGTAATTAGTCCATAAGTCTTCAGCCCCTAGTGGGGGCAATTTGTCTCCATGTTGCCTATTGAAAAACTTTTCTTTTTAATTTTTTATCAAACATTTGAAAACCAAAGCATCCCGTAGCCACCTGTGAGCCTCGGAATGAAAGACATCAAAATAGAAAAAAAAAAACATCAAACACATTAACATGCATATCTATCTATTGCTGCTATTTATAACGAAGCCAGTAAAACATACAGTGGGTTGCAACAAGGTCATTAAACTTCTCATGGCCGTCTCACATATCTTTTGCCATCACTTAACTTCTTGGAGCCACAGACCAGATATTCCATTCACCCCTGAGATTCGCTTCCATCATGTAAATAGTATTTTTAAAGGATATAGGATTTGTTTCTGAGTTGAGCGATCTAAAAACTTAAAAAATAGTCTCCATTTACCCATGAAACGTGCTACTCATGCATTGACATCAAACAAAGTGTCACATTGTTCACGTAACAGGGTTGTCAACATCATCAAAGGATGGCGCTTCTCTGTGAAGCCATTTATGGAAGACACATTTTCTGGCTACAAGTATACAGTTGGTAAAAAAACTTCCTATCTTGCCGCGTTTCCTTCAGTTGGTCCAAGAACAGGATCTGTATGGGTGTGAGGGTGATAGGTCTAGATGTCATTCTGGAAAGCCAAGTGTAATGTAGAAAATCTCGGTCTGGGTAAGAACATTTGCCACAAACATTGGAAAAGTCCTTCCTCCATTTTCTTAATCTACTTGGGGTGAGGTAGTCCTGGTACAAAACACGTATCTGAGATTCCCTAAGGTCACCTGCAAGAGTTGCGGACCATGTGAGGCTTAAACTTAAATGAGTTTAGTGGAAGACAACCTGGGTAGCTTCCTATTCCATGCTGCTAAAAGGTTTGACTGTGTTGCAGGGATTTTGGTCTGTATCAGTGTACTGTAGATGGGGGATATGGCAAAGTTGTGTATCTGAAACTGTGCAACAGTCCGAGCCAAAGGTGACCTATCCCAAAACATCCCACAGCTCTGCAAGATGTGATTGATGTAATGCTGGATTTGAAAGTAGGCAAATCTGCTAGTGTATGGGATTAAGTATTTCCTGCAAACAATATCAAAGGGTAGAACTGATTTAGTGGCAGTGTCTAACAACTTGTCTATATTATCTACGCTCAAAAGCTTCCAGGTATTAAAGACAGGGAACATTGAGCCAGGCAGAAATCTAGGGCTTCCCACAATGGGTAGGTATTTGGTGTGGCTAGGGTCCCAAGCCAGGGTTTTAGTCATTGCTCTCCAACCCAAAAGTATGTCTCGAAACATAGAGTGATATTGAATAGTAGTTGGCAATTTAGATAAGGTTGCGTGCTGTAAAAAGGAAGGGGACACCTGGGTCAGAGAGGCCTCCTCCAAGTGAGTGCTGGAAAAGTGTTGAGTATTCAGTTTCCAATCTAATGCAAACTTTGCCAGGGAAGCCCAGCTATAATAAAGGAGGTTTGGTAGGCCCAATCCTCCATGTAAGTATGGGAGATATAATGTATGTGTGCCTATCCTAGGTTTGCCACCTTCCATAAAAAGAACTGAAACGTGCTGTTAAGAAGTGCTCTGTTTTTCCGTCGTAGTAAGAGGGGCAGGATTTGCATTGGGTATAGGAGCCTAGGAAATACCATAATTTTAACAATATATACTCTACCCGTTAAAGAAAGCGGCAGATTCCGCCAGGCGGCCAGGTCAGTTTTCACTTGTTGAATTATGGGGGTTATGTTTTGTCGATACCATTGCTGCGGATTGGCATAAATGTGAATGCCTAAGTAGGCTAGGTGAATGTAAACTGTGTGAAAAGGGTACGAGAGTGCAGCATCCTTTGTTTTAAGATTCAACCATAAAATCTCCGACTTTGAGACATTTATATTGTATCCCGAGAATTCTCCAAATAGCTGAATCATTTCTAGGATTAATGGGACATAGGTCCGCGGGTCTGATATAAAAAGTAGCATGTCATCCGCGTAAAGGGCAATTTGAAGTCTATGGGAATTCAGGTTAATGCCAGGGAAGACCGTCCATAAGTAGATTGCTAACAGCTCCAGTGCCAGATTAAATAGGAGTGGGGAGAGCGGGTAACCCTGACGGGTTCCTCTCTGGAGGTAGACTGGCAGGGAGTATAGGTTATTGATTAGCAGATAGGCCACGGGATTGGAATAGACATTTCTAAGAAATGAAATGAAAGGCCCTGATATCCCGAAGCCTTCCATGGAGAAAAAAAGGTGAGCCCACTCCACCAAATCGAAGGCCTTCTATGCTTCTAAAGACAACAGGAAGGTCTCCGGGAGAGCATAAATCGTTCCATACTGCTTTGCAAGCCAGTAGTAGGTTACTGCATGGAGGACTCTTCGAATATTGGCCACCGAAGTTTGGTTGGCAGTAAAACCCGTTTGATCCAGGTGCAAAACATAGGGGAGGATATGCTTCAGTCGATTGGCCAGCAATTTAGTTAGTAATTTGTAGTCGGCATTTAAAAGGGATATGGGTCTGTCTGAATCAGGAATGGTGGGGTCTCTCCCTGGTTTATGTATAACCATGATGTTTGCGGCAGAAAAATTAGCGGAGGGAGCGCATTGTTCTGTGAAGTAGTGGTCAAAGAGTGTGGTTAGTGTTGGGGAGATTTGATCAGATAATAATTTATAAAATTCAGTCGGGGGCCCATCCGAGCCCGGGGTTTTCCTGAGAGCAAGCGATTTAATTGTTTGGATCACCTCTTCTTGCAAAATTGGGGCATTTAAGTTATCCATTTGGTCGGCCGTTAGCTTGGGGAGGGTAATTTTATCCCAGAACACTCTCTGCGCATTCTCTTGGGTCGGCTGCGATTGATATAATTTAGCATAATAGTTTAGCATAATTATTTATTAATTGGCCTTGGCTCCTAATTGCTGGGACCCCTCTATTAGCTTGTTTAATTTTAACCAAAGAAGCTAAAAACCTCCCTGATCTGTTACCATGTCTCAAAAAGTAACCCTGCCTTCTATTTTCCTGGTGTATTGTGTTTTGTAGCAAGAATGTGTCTCTCTCACTCCTTGTCGTAAAGTAAGAGCACCTATTAGCTGGGGTAGGATATTGGCAGTACCGGGTATAGGTCACGGTCAGTTGTGAATTATAGTGTTCCTCTCTACTAGTATGGAGGCATTTCTGTTTAGAAAGGTATGCAATTATATCACCCCTAAGGACCACTTTGGCTGTTTCCCAAAAAACAGTTGGGATATTAATATGTGATCTGTTATTAGCTACAAAGTCATCCCACTGTCTCGTTAGATACATATTAAAGATTTTATGAGATGAGTTGGGAAGCGAAATACTCATTTGTTAGTTGGTTGAGGAGATTGTAAAAGTGTCAGGGAGATGGGGGCATGGTCTGAAATGGTGATGTTGGTGATCTTAGTGTCTGTTACCAGTAGTTCCAGGGAGCTAGAAGTAAGGAAAAGATCAATTTGGGACAACGTGTTGTGTGCCCGAGAAGCACAAGTATAATCCCTGCCTACGGGGTTACGTCTCCGCCATATATCTTGCACACCTAGTGAGTTGTAAAGGGTGCTAAACACCTTAAGGGGGAACACCGTCATGTCTCTCTTAGATTTGACAGGGGCAGAACTGGTCGGATCTCGGAATCTATCTAAAGCTGGATTAGGTGTTAAATTGAAGTCCCCAGCAATGATAAGTTTGGTGTCTATAAATTTAACCAGAGAGGCAGTAAGTGTGCGCCAAAATGAGGGCGCTCTTTGGTTAGGGCCATAAATATTACACAAAGTGTACCAATCATCCTGCCATTTTAGCTTAACAATAATCAATCTCCCTTCGGGATCAACTATTTGTTCACCTATTTGGTATTCTAGATCTTTACGGATAAGGTTAGCCACCCCTCTACTGGAGTTGTTATAAGGAGCACTAAGGACCTCCGAGATCCATCTAACTTTTAGTTTGTCATGTTGAAGGGCGTTAAGGTGAGTCTCCTGCAGGAGCATGATATGGGCTTGGGATCTCCTCAGGTGAGTCAGGATAGTTTTCCTTTTAATGGGAGAATTAATCCCCCCAACATTCCAGGATAAAATCTTTACTACCATCTAAGGACTTGTGGGAGTGGGTTCAGATAATAAGATGAATAACATTTATGTGCCATCACAGAAGAGAGTGCAGAGAAATATCTGCCTTGATGCCTTTCACTAAAGTTGAAGTTACAGCCTAAAACCAAATGCAGCATTAAATACAATAACCAGAACAACAAAAACAAAAGAACAGTAAACAGTGCATAATCATCACAACACAATATTATACAATACCAAGCCATATTGCAGTCTTCTTGTATCCATATCTAAAGTTCTTTGTTTGAGTATTTATGTCCTGACCAATGGTCAGAAAAGGTCAGTCACCTGGTAAGTTCAGCCACGGGAGTCTCTCTGGGGAGGAGAAGAAGGAGCTGGTGGATCAGTTTTCTGATCCAGAAAATCTTGAGCGTCTTTGGGTGAATCAAAGAACTTAAATCCTTGTGAGGTCAGTGATGTGCAGTGACGTCAGAGGCTGGTGAAGCAGTGGCTAGGATACGCTTTCATTCTTTAGATATCCTTTGTTGAAGAAATAGCAATGCACATGGGTGAGCCAATCACATGAGGTATCTATGTGCAGCCACCAATCAGCAGCTACTGAGCATATTTAGATATGATTTTCAACAAATGATATCAAAAGAATGAAGAAAATTAGATATTAGATGTAAATTGTTATTTAAAATTGCATGCTCTTTCTAAATCATGAAAGAAAACATATGGGTTTCATGTCCCTTTAAATGGTGTCTTGGAAAACTAGTCAACTTAGTAAAGATCTGATTTTAGTCTAAAGGATTGTAACAGAAACTCTTGCCAGATAACAAAATGCTTGCTCTGATTATGAGATCTAGAAATCCATGCCCATTAAAATATGTTTAAAACATACTTTTTACTTTAATTCTGCAATTTATGCTTATAGATTCTTTCATTATTCAGTAAATATAAAAATGTCTTGATCCAGTGGCGGCTGCTGAAATTTAAAGATGGTGGGGCGCTTGACCCCACCCCTTTAAATAAAGCCACACCATCAGATGGCACTACCAATTCATTCATTAAATAAATAAAAGGTAGACAGAAACACAGAAAAGCACTCAGGGGGAGAGGGAGAGAGAGACGGGGGAGAGAGACACAGAGGGTTAGAGAGAAAGAGAGAGAGACAAAATCACACACAGAGGGTTAGAGAGAGAGAAAGAGAGAGAGACACAATCACACACAGAGGGTTAGAGAGAGAAAGAGAGACACAATCACACACAGAGGGTTAGAGAGAGAAAGAGAGACACAATCACACACAGAGGGTTAGAGAGGGAGAAAGAGAGAGACACACAATCAAACACAGTGGGTTAGAGAGAGAGAGAAAGAGAGACACAATCACACACAGAGGGTTAGAGAGAGAGAAAGAGAGAGACACAATCATACACAGAGGGTTAGAGAGAGAGAGAGAGAGAGAGAGAGAGAGAAAGAGAGAGAGACACAATCACACACAGAGGGTTAGCAAGAGAGAGAAAGAGAGAGAGAGACACAATCACACAGAGAGGGTTAGAGGGAGAGGAAGAAAGAGAGAGACACAATCATACACAGAGGGTTAGAGAGAGAGAGAAAGAGAGAGAGACACACAATCACACATAGATGGTTAGAGAGAGAAAGAGAGAGAGAGAGAGTGTTATGTCTTAAATTAAAGACTTTGTTAATAAGATTCTGTAACTTGATATGAAATAAAGGTTGTGTTGCTCTTTTATGATCTAAGCAGAAAATGAAGTTTTGAATTATCTGCATAGGCAATGTGAGCAAATTATTATGAAATCTTATTACAGACCATAAGTAATTATTCAGATTGGAGTTAAAATCTGTATAGGTAGAATGCTTGTGCAGTAATACATATGATAATCTCAGGTTCAGAGAAAAGTCTTAAGGTATTCCACTTCCTGTCTTCACGCACACACACACTCAAACTAAAATATATACAAATCCAGTCAAATCACACAATCCAAGTAATTCAGTATATGTAAGGTAAATCTTTAAGTAAGAATTATAGCAAGCTGAGATACGATACTGAGTTTGGTAACAGGTACTGCTGTATGAGAGATATTGAAAGTTCAAAGCAGGTTCGGTCATATGAATTAAATATGCGTATTGACAAAAGTAATTATGACAAGCATAAGCATTTAATTGTTCCCAGTTGTTAACTTGTGTAGTATACGATACCCAACCACTTTGAAGAGGAGTTCTGAAAGATCACAGCCCTTAGCGGTCAGAGGCTGTGTGTGTGTGTGCGGCTTAGTTCCGGGACGCTGAGTAAGAAGATCCGGCGGCGTAGTGATAAGGTTCAAAATTAGAAAGTTCAAAAAGGACTGTAGTTGAATCCAATGAATCTTTTAGAGGTACAAGTATTGAACTTGTCGAGGTATGACCTGAAGGATGAAAACTAGAAGCTAACAAGTGTTAGCAAACAAAACACTTCAATTTTCAGGCAAGGAATGATAGTAGATTGCCGCCTTATAAAGGGAGGAGAATAAGCTGGGAGGGGATAGGCCTTAAAGGGATATCACAGAGAGAGAGAGACACAATCACACACAGAGGGTTAGAGAGAGAAAGAGAGAGAGACACAATCACACACACAGGGTTAGAGAGAGAGAGAAAGAGAGAGAGACACAATTACACACAGAGGGTTAGAGAGAGAGAGAGAAAGAGAGAGACACAATCACACACATAGGGTTAGAGAAAGAGAGAGAGACACAATCACACACAGAGGGTTAGAGAGACACTTAAGGGATGAGAGAGTCAGAGGGGGAGGAAGAGAGACAGAGAGAGAAATAGACCATGGGGAGAATGACACATAAGGAGAGAGATGGATAGATAGAGAGAGAGACACACACACAAGGGGGGGGGGGGGGCACTGCGTTTTTAAGTAATAAAACAGCAGAGCTACAGAGAGTTCAGAAAGTGAGACTATAAATTAGTGTGAAGTACAGAGGCAAGCTGATAAGGTAGTGGGTGTAAATTTTGAGTAAACAAAATACAAAAATGATCCTTAAACTGCTGTAAAAGAGTAAAAAAACAAGAAACACTAAACCACATTCATTAAATTATAATTTTCACTAACAGAATCCCTTTCAGAAAAATCTAAGGTTGCAGAACTTACTTTAATAAAATACGGCTAAAATACTGCAAGTCTGCATCTCTTCCTGCTCTGCAAGGAAGTGACAGTGGCACATTCCACTGCACTTGGAGGGGTAGTACAGAACTCTCTTTTTCACTTTAGCAAAGCTGGCAGCTTCACAGGACAGCAACAAAATAAATGAAAGTTGTTTTTTTCCGTTTTTGTTTTGTTTTATATCATTTAACATCCAGCCCCAACCCTAAGTTCCACTTACTAATGCCTCTCACTGGATTGGGTCAGCCCAAATAGGACTGCCTCAAATAAGCAGTTATGGGCCATGCAATGATCTTAACCACTTTCATCCAGTAGATGGCGCAGCATGTTGTGTAATGGTGGGCAGACCTGCTTGTGCCTCTCCATTGGACAACATGTAGCTGTGAAAAAAAAATGCCTTTTTGAAAGTTATCAAGCTTAGATAATAGCAAGGAACTTAGCTGTTGCTCTCCAGTTGGAGGCCCCCTTCCTATATGAGGGGGTGTTGAGTTCGTGGATGAAGCCGCTGGTATAGGATCAGGGGGTGGTTTTGCCTTTTTGTTCTGCTGGGTTTTACTTCTGTTGGACATCTTTGAAATAGTTATTTGTCCATACAATCTCACAATCTATGCACAGCGGAAGCCGGTAGTATTGTCTAGTTGGGATCTTAAAGCAGCTTGTAGAGTGTGTGGTCCCCAGGGACTCCCCTGAAATAATCTGAGGTGTCCGCAAGCAGCCCTCTTATCGTAAGAGACACCTTCTATCTACAATAACTCTATCCTAAGATTATCCAAGTGTAGGTTATAGCCAGGTACTTTTAGATCAGGTGTCTTTGTCAAGAGATACATATACAGAGGCTATATTTGCAACCCTAGCCTATGGTGACCCAGGAGGTGCTTTATTAACTCCGTAAGAGAGTCATTGCATCTTGCAAAAGGATCTGAAGAGACCTTTAGGTGAAAGGTGTACTGTTGGGAGCTTAGTAATATTCCTCCGCTGTAGTATACAGGTTTAGTGCTGAGTGAGAGAGTCCAGATGAATAGATGATCCTCTCCAGACTAACAATTTTTGAGTAATTTTGCCTGTATTTGTCGGTGTGGCTTTCAGTAAATCAATGTCTGTAATGGCCCTTTAAGTACGTTGTTTGATTTTGGGGGAGAAACTCCGCATGACAAATGGGGCCTAGTATTTGTTCCTTTGTATACTACAGCGATATGTGCCTAAATCTGTACTTTTGTAAGCAAAAGTGTCCCAGCACTGTGCTATCTGGGGGAGTTTAGAGATTATACTGTGTATAGGATGTGGCTCCAGAGATACGCCACGGCACAAGTTGTTGATGTGTTAACTTGGCAAGTGCATACCACGTGGCTGTTTCACAGGCTGTCCTGGGAAAATTTTATCCCTGTGTAGTCTCTTATAAGGTGTTCCCTCATCTGTGTCATTACGCTGTGGCCAGGAGATATGTTTGCTCAGCCCAATTTATTTTCTTTCCCCCGTGAGTCTAAGCACTTACTCTATCTATGTGCTCAATGGCGGCAATATGGCGACTTCCCACTGCGTAGCCTGGGAGGGTGTTAAATTTGTGTGTGTATATGTTTGTGTGTATATGCATGTGTGTATATGTTTGTGTGTATATGCATGTGTGTATATGTTTGTGTGTATATGCATATGTGTATATGTTTGTGTGTATATGCATGTGTGTATATGTTTGTGTGTATATGCATGTGTGTATATGTTTGTGTGTATATGCATGTGTGTATATGTTTGTGTGTATATGCATGTTTGTATATGTGTGTGTATATGTTTGTATATGTGTGTATATGTTTGTGATATGTGTGCAGTCCACATATGGTCACCATCAAATGTAACAGAACTGGAGCAGGTCTGCAAAGAACAGTGGGCAAATATTGCACAGCCTAGATGTGCAAAGTTAGTAGAGACATATTCCAACAGACTAAAGGCTGTAATTAAAGCAAAAGGTGGTTCAACAATATAAGTTGCACTGAGTAATTACAACTGGATAAACAAAAACTGTGTCTGTGTTTATTTCAGGCTGCAAAGCAACAAAATGTGATTATTTTCAAGAGGGTGATTCTTTTCAATACCCACTGTATGTGAATGTCTGTTTATGTGCTTTGTATATGTGTGTTTATGTTTGTGGATGTATGTATGTGTGTAAGTGTGTGTGTTAGTGTTTATATGTGTGTATATATTAGACTTTTGCAGCTTCGAAAAATTTGTTTCGGTTCGGTTTGGATCGATTCGGATTCGAAAAAAATCAAATGAATTCGTTTCGGATTCATTCGGATTCGAAAAAAATTTGGCTGGATTCAGTTCGATTCGGAAATTCGGAATTTCGGTAAGTGTTAGGTGGGATGTGCTGTGTATTACACTAGTATTATGTACTGTATATTAGGTTTAACCCATAGCAGAGTGATAAAACCTAATATACTGTACAATACTAGTGTAATACACGGCCATCCGAATCTACCGAATAAATTCGAATTGATTCGGATTTATTTGGTAGATTCGGCACTACCGCAATTAGGAAATTCGAATCGATCCGAATCTCCGAATTCGACAAATTTGTTCGAATTTCGATTCGTACCGAATCAAATCGCACATGTCTAGTATATATGTATGTGGATGTGTGTGTATGTGCCTTTACATATACTGTATGTTTGCATATGTGCTTGTGTGTGTTTTGCAAATATGAATGCATGAGTATGGCTGTGTATATAGGTGTGTTTATGCATGTGTGCACATGTGCGCAGTTGTGTACGTAGTATACCAGGGGTAATAAATTGTTCAGATAACAAGGCACTATCAGTGATAAACCCTTCCCTTTGCGATGAGGAATAAAATATTTCTTGGTATATTTTCAGTAAAATCACATTTCACATGCTACAAGATGCACAGGTGTGGACATAGGATTTTTTGCTATTGTTCCGACATTTGGCATAGCCGGCAGAACAAGCCTTAGGATACATGAATTTCTTCAGATTTCTTAGCATTTGCCTGATGACACAAATGGTTTGCTTGACAATGCAAACAATCACTAATAAGTCATTGAAAACAAGTTCTATGTTTTGTCTATATGAGTCTCGTGTGCTTTAAACCAAATGCTGTTTTTTGTTGTTGTTTTTTTAATTTACCATTTACATAAGGAGCAATATGAGAGAACTGTAATATGTTTGCATAATTTATTGCAGATGCATTATAGAATGCTTTAGACTTAGGGGCCAATTTATCAATGTCTGTCAGATATGATATGCTGTAGCGTATCATGACCGACTAACATAGCTGAATGCTGACAGCATATGCTGTCGGCATTTAACATTGCACAAGCAGTTCACCAGAACTGCCTGTGCAATGCCGCCCTCTGCAGGTTCTCTAGCAGGTGGTGTCAATCAGCCTGATCATATAGGATCGGGCGAATTGCAGACCGCGGCCTCAGAGGCAGCAGACCAGTTATGGAGCAGCAGTCTTAAGACCGTTGCTTCCTAACTGCTGTTTCCGGTGAGCCTAAAGGCTCGCACGGAAACAGGGGCGAGCTTGATAACTCGGGCCCTTATTCTGAAATACAAAATATATTAGAAATGTATCAGAAATACAAAATGTATCAGCATAAAAACAATTACAGTAATTGGAAAATGATTTAACCAATTTATTTTAGATAGATAGATGATAATTAGATAGATAGATAGATAGATAGATAGATAGATAGATAAATGGATGGATGGATGGCTAGATAGATATATACACATAGACACATAAATAGTTTAGACAGACAGAAAGAAAAAAAAATACCAAACTAAAAGTTTTTAAAGAATCTCATTGTAGTTAACATATATACATTTCCTAAGCGACTTTAAATGGGATTTCTGTCCTTGTAGTACATGTGCACTGTCAGATATTATGTAGATAATTCATTTTGCTTTTCGGCTGTTGTTTACTTCAGTCTGTTGTGCATTCATACTTTGTAAACATACAAACCACAACAAATACAATGAGCAATTCTGTCAGACTATCTGGCAGGTTTAATGCAATTCTTATGTTGTCCAAAGATTCTCCAATTTAATTAATCCCTGGGGAGTGATAGCTCTGGTAGCTGTTTGCCTTCTCAGTTAGATATATAAACAAATCACAAAAAGACAGGCAAACAATAGTAAACAATTTATAAATAATAGAAATATTGGGGGGGGGGGGGAAGCAAAACAATTTGTCCAAATTTTTAACATTTAGTACAACAAAAATCAGTGGCCTAGATTACAAGTTCTGCTTTAGCCTTAAAAAGCAGTGTTAAGAGGTCCGCTGCTTTTTAACGCCTGCTTGTATTACGGGTCTTGAAGTTACAGGTGTACCGCTCACTTTTTGGGCCAGACTCAGAAATACTGCAAATCCACTTACGTCAATTGCGTATCCTATATTTTCAATGGGACTTGCATAGCGCCGGTATTACGAGTCTGACCAAAAGTGAGCGGAAGACTCTCTCCTGTCAAGACTGGTACCACATTTAAAAGTCAGTAGTTAAGAGTTTTACACTACAACGCTGTAGCATAAAACTCTTAACTAAAGTGCTAAAAAGTACACTAACACCCATTAACTACCTATTAACCCCTAAACCGTGGCCCCCCCCACATCACAAACACTAAAAAAAATATTTTAATCCCTAATCTGCCGAACCGGACATCACCACCACTATAATAAACATATTAACACCTAAGCCGCCCCACTCCCGCCTCGCAAACATTAGTTAAATATTGTTAACCCCTAATCTGCCGGCCCTAACATCGCCGCCACCTACCTACATTTATTAACCCCTAATCTGCCGCCCCCAATGTCGTCCGCCACTATATTAAATGTATTAACCCCTAAACCTAAGTCTAACCCTAACCCTAACACTCCCTAACTTAAATATAATTACAATAAATTTAAATAAAATTAATACAATTAACTAAATTATTCCTATTTAAAACTAAATACTTACCTATAAAATCAACCATAAGCTAGCTACAATATAACTAATAATTACATTGTAGCTAGCTTAGGGTTTATTTTTATTTTACAGGCAACTTTGTATTTATTTTAACTAGGTACAATAGTTATTAAATAGTTATTAACTATTTAATAACTACCTAGTTAAAATAAAGACAACTTTACCTGTAAATTAAAACCTAACCTAAGTTACAATTACACCTAACACTACACTACAATTAAATTAATTACCTAAATTAAATACAATTAATTACAATTAAATAAAATTATCTAAAGTACGAAAAAAACCAAACACTAAATTACAGAAAATAATAAACAAATTACAAGAATTTTTAACTAAGTCCTACCCTACACTAAATTACAAATAGCCCTTAAAAGAGCCTTTTGCAGGGCATTGCCCCAAAGTAATCAGCTCTTTTACCTGTTAAAAAAATTACAATCCCCCCAACATTAAAACCCACCACCCACACAACCAACCCTACTCTAAAACCCACCCAATCCCCCCTTAAAAAAAACTAACACTAACCCCTTGAAGATCACCCTACTGGGAGACGTCTTCATCCGACCGGGCAGAAGTGGACCTCCAGATGGGCAGAAGTCTTCATCCAACCAGGCAGAAGTGGTCCTCCAGACGGACAGAAGCCTTCATCCAGACGGCATCTTCTATTTTCATCCATCCGGCGCGGAGTGGGACCATCTTCAAGACATCCGACGCGGAGCATCCTCTTCATCCGACGGCCGATGACTGAATGAAGGTTCCTTTAAATGACGTCATCTAAGATGGTGTCCCTTTAATTCCGATTGGCTGATAGAATTCTATCAGCCAATCGGTATTAAGGTAGAAAAAATCCTATTGGCTGATGCAATCAGCCAATAGGATTTAACTTCAATCCTTTTGGCTGATTGGATCAGTCAATATGATTGAGCTGGCATTCTATTGGCTGTTCCAATCAGCCAATAGAATGCCAGTTCAATCCTATTGGCTGATCCAGTCAGCCAATAGGATTTGTTCTACCTTAATTCTGATTGGCTGATAGAATTCTATCAGCCAATCAGAATTGAAAGGACGCCATCTTGGATGACGTCATTTAAAGGAACCTTCATTCAGTCGTCGGCCGTCGGATGTAGAGGATGCTCCGTGTCGGATGTCTTGAATATGGACTCGTTCCGCAATGGATGGATGAAGATAGAAGATGCCTTCTGGATGAAGACTTCTGCCCGTCTGGAGGACCACTTCTGCCCGGTTGGATGAAGACTTCTGTCCGTCTGGAGGTCCACTTCTGCCCGGTTGGGTGAAGATGTCTCCCGGTAGGGTGATCTTCAAGGGGTTAGTGTTAGTTTTTTTTAAGGGGGGATTGGGTGGGTTTTAGAGTAGGGTCGGTTGTGTGGGTGGTGGGTTTCAATGTTGGGGGGGAATTGTAATTTTTTTTACAGGTAAAACAGCTGATTACTTTGGGGGAATGCCCCACAAAAGGCCATTTTAAGGGCTATTTGTAATTTAGTGTAGGGTAGGGCTTTTTTTGGGGGGGGGGATTTTTTAATTTTGTTGGGGGGATTAGAGTAGGTGTAATTAGTTTAAAAATCTTTTAATTTCTTTATTATTTTCTGTAATTGTTTTTGTAGTGTTTGTTTTATTTTGTACTTGAAATCATTTTATTTAATTGTAATTAATTGTATTTAATTTAGGTAATTATTTTAATTGTAGTGTAGTGTTAGGTGTAATTGTAACTTAGGTTAGGTTTTATTTTACAGGTAAATTTGTCTTTATTTTAGCTAGGTAGTTAATAACTATTTAATACCTATTGTACCTAGTTAAAATAAATACAAACTTACCTGTAAAATAAAAATAAACCCTAAGCTAGCTACAATGTAACTATTAGTTATATTGTAGCTAGCTTAGGGTTTATTTTATAGGTAAGTATTTAGTTTTAAATAGGAATTATTTAGTTAATAGTAGTAATTTTATTTAGATTTATTTTAATTATATTTAAGTTAGGGGGTGTTAGGGTTAGACTTAGGTTTAGGGGTTAATAACTTTATTATAGTGGTGGCGACGTAGGGGGCGTCAGAGTAGAGGTTAATAAATATAATGTAGGTGTTGGCGATGTTGGGGGCGGCAGATTAGGGGTTCATAAGTATAATGTAGGTGGCGGCGGTGTCCATAGCGGCAAATTAGGGGTTACTAATATAATGCAGGTGTCAGCGATGTCAGGGGCGGCAGATTAGGGGTTAATAAGTGTAAGATTAGGGGTGTTTAGACTCGGGGTTCATGTTAGGGTGTTAGGTGTAGACATAAAATGTATTTCCCCATAGGAATCAATGGGGCTGCGTTTGGAGCTTTACGCTGCTTTTTTGCAGCTGTTAGGTTTTTTTTCAGCCGGCTCTTCCCCATTTATTCCTATGGGGAAATCGTGCACGAGCGCGTTTTAGCAGCTGACCGCTAACATAAGCAGCGCTGGTATTGAGGTGAGATGTGTAGTGTAAGTGTAAGGGTTAAAAAAAAAGTTGCACCAAGCACAATCTAAGTACAGTATATATTAAAATACAGTGTTAAACTCATATATACGCTGATAAAAATTAACCATATGAACATATTTTTTTATAAAGGTTAAAAAGCATATTGTATACGACAAGGTATTTGACTGGAAAGGGCTATAATATGTGTGTGTATGTGAGTGTGTGTGTATTTATGCATTTATATATGTATATACATACATATATGCAATTACAAATATATACACTTATATACTGTATATATTAATACAGATATGTAGGTATAGATATATAAAATATAATTATATAAAAATAAAAAGAACATTATAATGTAAAATATTCAGAAGTACGTTCGGGTTTAGGGCTGTAGCTCTAACGCTGTGTCGTTTTTTTGTTATGTAGGCTTTATTGAATTATATGGGGAGAAGAAATTAAAGAGGTTGAGATATCTGAAGCCCTAAAGTTAGCGCACATCCAGTTTCACTTGCCTGCAAACAATTTACTTTTGTTTGTGGGCGAGCGGAAAAATATTGCGACACTTGTAATTTGGCCCTGAGTGTGTGGTTTAAACAGCTCCAGGTTCTATCAAGGTCTGTATTTGTTGGTGTCCCTAAGGCAGTAAATAACTTCTTAATATACAGAAGGAATCTTATCTAAATCATTTTTTATATCTTGCTTGTAGGAAGCCAGTTATTTCTGAAAAATAGCCCAGCAATAAACATTTTTCATAGACAATTATTTAGCAACCTGTAGGACATCTATCTATAGAACCAGACACAACACAGGGATGCTATAAACAGCTTAAACTATGTTTAACAAACCTACCATAAGATGTAGAAATCAGCAGTCAGCTTTTATTTCACTGTGTTCCTGTTTTGTTTGATGCTACAATTAAAATCATGTCATCAAATAGATACAAATATCAGCACCATAGACAGCTCCTATGCAGCTAATGTAATGCATCCAATTCTTTCTTTTTTGTTTCATCCCAATTTACCAAATCCTGTTTTGGTCATTGCAGGTTACTTTGTATAAAGCATTTGCAGACTAAAATTTTAATCTCTAAAAATCAATAGGTAATTTGTGTGTGAGTGGTTGTCATAAATAGTTCTTTGGTATACCAGGTTAATGCTACTAGTCATATTTGTGCAAGTGTTACACTTAAAGGGACAGTCTACACCAGAATTTGTATTCTTTTAAAAGATAGATAATCCCTTTATTGCCCATTCTCTAGTTTTGCACAACCAACAAAGTACACACAGCTAATCCTCTGTAAACTGCCCCTTATTTCAGTTCTTTTAACAGTCTTGCATTTTAACCAATCAGTGCTGACTGCTAGGTAACTCCACGTGTGTGAGCACAGTGTTATCTAAATTACACACATGAACTAACACCCTCTAGTGGTGAAAAACTGTCAAAATGCATTAAGATAAGAGGTGGCCTTCAAGGTGTAAGAAATTATCATATGACCCTCCTAGATTTAGCTTTCAACTAAGTATACCAAGAGAACAAAGCAAAATTGATGATAAAAGTAAATTGGAAAGTTGTTTGAAATTGTATGCCCTATCTGAATCATGAAAGTTTTTTTTTTTTGGTATAGACTGTCCTTTTAATCTTTGTGTATAGAGGTGCATATCTGGTGATCGAGAGAGAGGAGTGGGCACTAATTATTTAGAGGAGCATGAAAGTCCAAATGTTATTAGTCAGATAGAGCAACAATAAAAGAAAACTTCAGTTTAATTCAATTATTAGATTTCTGTCTTTTTCTTTCCTTTACAGATAACCTAGATATCATTTCTACACAAATAAATGTATTAGGCTTAGGGGTGTGCATGTGTCATCAATACTATCTGGTAGGATGTTTGAAATAGTGTTTGTAACATTCAACAAGATTACAAGTTTTGCGCTATACCGGGTGTGTAAATAATGCAAAAAATAAGCGTTATCGCACAACACTTTTCATAGCGCTGCCATTACGAGTTACATTACGAAAAACATTCTTGTAACAACCTGTAGAGGTTTTTAGAACAGGAACTGGAACTCAAGTGCAGAAATGCAGCAGCAAGCACAGAAAAATGTCCAGAAAACAAGCTTCTCCGAGAAGGGGTGAGGCAAAATCAGCATCAAACAGGGCTGCCATCTTGGATAGACGGAAGGACCGGCTGCGGTGACCTCGTCTGTGGGCTGAGTTACAGAGGCTAATGACTGGGGAGCCGAGGCCTTAGGTATCGTGACCAGCACAGAATGACTTTGTGAATGCCGCAGGTGAGTACCGGTGTATGTGACATTTCTCTTGTAGTGTGGAATGGTGCGATAAGCTCAATACCACACAAAACCCCAGACCTGACTTTACGTGCTCGTGCACGCTTTCCCCCATAGACATAAATGGGGAGGAAGTGTCAGAAAAAAACTAAAACCTGTGATCGCGGAATGGCGATAGCCGTAACGCAACTCTATTGATGTCTATGGATAAAAGAAAGTTATGTAAAAAAAAAAAAACAGCCTAACATAAACCCCTAGGGACCTATCTATCAAGCTCCGAGCCTGCGGGCTCGCCAGAAACACCGGTTATGAAGCAGCAGTCTAAAGACCGCTGCTCCATAACCCTGTCCACCTGCTCTGAGCAGGCGGACAGACATCACCGGAATTCAACCCGATCGAATCTGATCGAGTTGATTGACACCCCCCTCCTGCCGCGAGTCTGCAAGGGGCGGTGTTGCACCAGCAGCTCACAAGAGCTGCTGGTGCAATGCTAAATACAGAGAGCGTATTGCTCTCCGCATTCAGCAATATCTGTCGGACCTGATCCGCACTGTCGATTCAGGTCCGACAGACATATGATAAATAGGCCTCATTGTCTAAATATGCCCCCCAACATCACGAAACTAAATAAAGTTATTAACCCCTAATCCGCCGCTCGCCGACATCAGCAACACTAAATAAAATGATTAACCCCTAATCCACTGCCCCCGACATCGCTGACACTAAATAAACCTTTTAGCCCCTAAACTGCCAACCCCCCACATCACGACTATTAAATAAACCTATTAAACCCTAATCTGCCACCCACCATCGTCAACACTATATAAAAATATTAACCCCTAAACTGCCAGCCCCCCACATCGCCAACACTATAATAAAGTATTAACCCCTAAACTGCCCGTCCCCCACAATCACAAATAATAAACTAAACCTATTAACCTCTAAACCGCCAGACCCCCACATCGCAAAACACTAAATTAAACTATTAACCCCTAAACCTAACACACTAACTTTAAATTAAAAGTTACAATATAACTATCTTAAAATAAATAAAAAATTACCTGTGAAATAAAAAAAAAAACTAAGATTAAACTATAAATTAACCTAACATAACTATTCTAATAAAACAAAATAAAGTACAAATTAAAAATCCTAAATTACATGATTAAATAAATCTAACACTAGGAAAAAATGTAAAACAAATGTAACATTACAAAAAAACCCGCTAAAATGATGAAAAATAAAAAAAATAAGATTACAAAAAATAAATAACGGAATTATCAAAAATAATAAAAATGACAGCTAATCTAATAGCCCTATAAAAACAAAGAAGCCAGCCCAAAATAACCCCCCCAACCTAAAAATAAACTACCAATAGCCCTTAAAAGGGCCTTTTGTAGGGCAATGCCTTAAGTTAATCAGCTCTTTTACCTAAAAAAAACACAAAGTCCACCTAAAGGGAACCCCCCCCAGCCAACCAACCCCCCAAAATAAAGATCCTAAATCTAAAAAAAAACTAAAGCCAGCTGCACCATTAGTTGCTGCTCTGAGGCCGCGGACAGAATCACCCGATCGAATACGATTGGGTTGATTGACACCCCCTGCTAGCGGCCGATTGGCCACGAATCTTCAGGGGGCGGCATTGCACCATCGATGTTCTGTGGACATGATACGCTACTTCGTATCATGTCCGCTTGAACATTGTTAAATATGCCCCTAGGTGTAATTGTTTTTATGATAATTTTGTTTATTATTTTTTGTAATCTTAGGCCTAGATTTAGAGTTGGGCGGTAGCCGTCAAAACCAGCGTTAGAGGCTCCTAACGCTGGTTTTTACCGCCCTCTGGTATTTGGAGTCAGTCATTAAAGGGTCTAACGCTCACTTTCAGCCGCGACTTTTCCATACCGCAGATCCCCTTACGTCAATTGCGTATCCTATCTTTTCAATGGGATCTTTCTAACTCCGGTATTTAGAGTCGTGGCTGAAGTGAGCGTTAGAAATCTAACGACAAAACTCCAGCCGCAGAAAAAAGTCAGTAGTTAAGAGCTTTCTGTGCTAACGCCGGTTTATAAAGCTCTTAACTACTGTGCTCTAAAGTACACTAACACCCATAAACTACCTATGTACCCCTAAACCGAGGTCCCCCCACATCGCCGCCACTCGATTAAATTTTTTTAACCCCTAATCTGAACTAAGTTACAAAAAATAAAAAAATATTTACATCAGAAAAATATTACAACAATTTTAAACTAATTACACCTACTCTAAGCCCCCTAATAAAATAACAAAGACCCCAAAATAAAAAGTTTACAAAAGTTTAAAGCTCTTTTACCTTACCAGCCCTGAACAGGGCCCTTTGCGGGGCATGCCCCAAAGAATTCATCTCTTTTGCTGGAAAAAAAACACATACAATACCCCCCCAACATTACAACCCACCACCCACATACCCCTAATCTAACCCAAACCCCCCTTAAATAAACCTAACACTAAGCCCCTGAAGATCTTCCTACCTTATCTTCACCATACCAGGTTCACCGATCGATCCAGAAGAGCTCCTCCGATGTCTTGATCCAAGCCCAAGCGGGGGGCTGAAGATGTCCATGATCTGACTGAAGTCTTTATCCAAGCGGGAGCTGAAGAGGTCCATGATCGGGCTGAAGTCTTCATCCAAGCGGGAGCTGAAGAGGTCCATGATCGGGCTGAAGTCTTCTATCAACGGCATCTTCAATCTTCTTTCTTCTGGATCCATGTTCATCCCGCCGACGCGGAACATCCAGCTTCATTGACGACTTCCCAACGAATGACGGTTCCTTTAAGGGACGTCATCCAAGATGGCGTCCCTCGAATTCCGATTGGCTGATAGGATTCTATCAGCCAATCGGAATTAAGGTAGGAAAATTCTGATCCGATCAGCCAATCAGATTGAGCTCGCATTCTATTGGCTGATCAGAACAGCCAATAGAATGCAAGCTCAATCTGATTGAATTTTCCTACCTTAATTCCGATTGGCTGATAGAATCCTATCAGCCCCTGAAGATCTATTGTAGCTATATTAGGATTTATTTTACAGGTAAGTATTTAGCTTTAAATAGGAATAATTTATTTAATAAGAGTTAATTTATTTCGTTAGATTTAAATTATATTTAATTTAGGGGGGTGTTAGTGTTAGGGTTAGACTTAGCTTTAGGGGTTAATACATTTATTAGAATAGCGGTGAGCTCCAGTCGGCAGATTAGGGGTTAATGTTTGAAGTTTGGTGTCGGCGATGTTAGGGAGGGCAGATTAGGGGTTAATACTATTTATTATAGGGTTATTGATGCGGGAGTGAGGCGGATTAGGGGTTAATAACTTTATTATAATATCGGAGCGGTCCGCTCGGCAGATTAGGGGTTAATAAGTGTAGGCGACATTGTGAGGGGCAGATTAGGGGTTAATAAATATAATATAGGGGTCGGCGGTGTTAGGGGGAGCAGATTAGGGGTACATAGGGATAATGTAAGTAGCGGCGGTTTACGGAGCGGCAGAATAGGGGTTAAAAAAATATGCAGGTGTCAGCAATAGGGGGGGCGGCAGAATAGGGGTTAATAAGTGTAAGGTTAGGGGTGTTTAGACTCGGGTACATGTTAGAGTGTTAGGTGCAGACGTAGGAAGTGTTTCCCCATAGCAAACAATGGGGCTGCGTTAGGAGCTGAACCCGGCTTTTTTGCAGGTGTTAGGTTTTTTTCAGCTCAAACAGCCCCATTGTTTTCTATGGGGGAATCGTGCATGAGCACGTTTTTGAAGCTGGCCGCGTCTGTAAGCACCGCTGGTATCGAGAGTTGAAGTTGCGGTAAATATGCTCTACGTTCCTTTTTTGGAGCCTAACGCAGCCATTCTGTGAACTCTAAATACCAGCGGTATTTAAAAGGTGCGGCCAGAAAAAAGCCAGCGTAGCTAACGCACCCCTTTGGCCGCAGAACTCTAAATCTAGGCGTTAGAGTTTTTTATTTTTCGTAATTTAGTGTTTATTATTTTCTGTAATGTTACATTTTTTTATTTTTTTCGTAGTATTAGGTCTTTTTAAATTTGTAATTTAGATTTTTTAATTGGTAGTTGTTTTTTATTTTATTAGAATAGTTATGTAAGGTTAATTTATACTGTAGTTTAATCTTATTTTATTTATTTCAAAGGTAAGTTTTTATTTATTTTAAGATAGTTATATTGTAACTTTTAATTTAAAGTAAGGAGGGTGTTAGGTTTAGGGGTTAATAGTTTAATTTAGTATTTTGCAATGTGGGGGGGCAGGCATTTTAGGGGTTAATATGTTTACTTTATTACTTACGATGTGGAGGGCTGACGGTTAAGGGTTTCATAGGTTTATTTAGTGTTTGCGATGTTGGGGGCGACGGATTTGGGGTTAATCATTTTATTTAGTCTGTGCGATGTCGGGGAGCAGTGGATTAGGGATTACTAGATTTATTATGTGTTGGCGATGGGGGTGGGCAGCGGATTAGGGGTTTATAGGTTTATTTAATAGTTGCGATGTGGGTGGTCGGCAGATTAGGGTTAATAGGTGTAATATAGTATTTGCGATGTGGGAGAGAGTGGCAGTTTAGGGGTTAATAGGTAGTTTATGGGTGTTAGTGTACTTTATAACACTTTAGTTATGAGTTTTGTTAAACATTTTTGATTTGCAAATCTATAACTACTGGTCTCAGATAACGGAAAGGATCCTGTTGGTATAGGCTGTAACGCAAGCATTTTAGCAGGACCACATAACTTCTAATCCAACACTCAAATTTTTTGAGAGTGGAATGGACGTTGCGTTACAGGCTAAAATACTTGCAGTATAGCTATACCTCCGTGACTCGTAATATGTGTTACCGGCCATTCCACGAACAATGGCCAATTATTCAGCGGTATATCCGTACAGTGCCGTAATGCAAAACTCGTAATCTTGGCCATGGTCATTTAATTCTAATTCAAGCATGTGAAATTCATAAACACACTATTGCTGTCTCTTAAATTGATTCACGTTTTTGCCTTTATTTGATAGATAGTAGCACCGTTTTTTAACTTACTACATTACTAGTACGTCGCTCAATATTTTCACATGAATATTTTGTTGAAATTCATACAACCATAGATTGTTATCTTGTTTGATATGTTGTAATTGTGGTTTTGGAACCAGTTTTTTATTTTTCTTTGTCTCTATTTATGTATAAAACAGAAAGTCTCATGTAAAGTTAGTTTGATTTTTTTTTTATGATACAGGAAATGTATTAATTGATGTCTGGATGTGATTCAAAGTAGACATACTAATTTTGTAACAAATATTCGGGGAAATTAGTTTCTCTGAATATTCGTTGGTTGCACTATTCGTTATTCGTTTTGTTTAAAACAAAATGAATACTGAATATTCATTAAAACAAATGTAAATGTTTAAAAGCTACAAGTTCACCTGTAGCTTATACTTACCTTCAGCGATGGGGAGCGCGCTAACCTAGTCCTCTTTACAGTACTCACGCTGCATTAATAGGAGGCTCAGCGTGGCCTCCCCAGGACCTAAACTAAAGGACCTTTTCCTTTTGTGCAGGCCCTGGGAGCCACCGTGCTAAGCATCCTGTTAGTGCAGCCATGGCTCTGTCAATAAGAAGACTGGGCTAGCGCAGCTCTCCAGCGCTGAAGATTAATATAAACTCCTAATTTTGTTTTTTAAAGGAAACTAATGAATACTGACAAATTTCATCAGTATTTTTCAGTTTTCTTTTCAATTTTGTATACTTGCTTAGTTAAAATGCACATCTCTAATTCAACGCATGATCTTGTTCTCTTGTTTATATTTTCTTTTTATTTCTAGTTATCTGTTTTCAAGTTCTCTTTTGTGCATGTTAGTGTGGAGATTTTGGGGCCTATTTATTATGGTGTGAGCGGACATTATCCAAAATCGCGGATCATGTCAGCTGCACATCCATAAATGCCGACAGCATACGCTCTTGGCATTTATCATTGCACCAGCAGTTCTTGTGAACTGCTGGTGCAATACCACCCCCTGCAGATTTGCGGCCAATTGACCACTAGCAGGGGGTGTCAATCAACCCGATCGTATTTGATCGGGTTGATTCCTGTCCATTTCTGTCCGCCGCCTCAGAGCAAGCAGACAGGTTATGGAGCAGCGGTCTTTCTGGCGAGCCTTCATACGGATCTTGATAAATATGCTCCTTTATGTTTGTTTTAATGTATTTGTTTAGTAAGGTTTTAAGATGTCAGTATCCATTAGAGTGAAATTGTTCTATGAAACAAGATGGTTACCAGACGTATATCGGTCCCTTGATTACATTGGAGCTGATCTGGTATCTTGTGTCTATGACAAGGGGCAGTTATAAATCTCTATGCATAATGCACATTTGGAGTTATGATGTTGCGGTGAGTTTTTCATTGACAAATGTTTTATCAATGAGTTTTTTTGTATCTAGGACAATCAGGTTAAAGTGCAAAGTCATTTGAAAACCATTAGAAGAGCTGTTTTATAGTTTGAAATTGCTTATCTTACATTTTGAAAACAGCTCATCAAACGCTGCATAAATTCATGCAAAAAGTGAATTGTTTAAATACAAATATAGGAAATGATTTTTAACGCAACAATTTACAGTAACCACTAACCATCAGTCCATTAAAGGAGAGATACATTATCCATTGCTTTACAGCAGGTCCTGTAACAAAAAACTAATTGGTAGAACAAAAACAGCAGTGTTTTATGATTATTACAAGGTGCTCAGCCTCATGCTCAGTTCTTAGGACAAGTAGAGACTGAGATTAAATGCAGAGATTATCCAAAACCCATTGGGTGAAACTCATAATTCTAATAAAAAAATGAATATTTTTAATATTAGATGTTTGGGTTTATTTTGCAGGTAAAGTGTAACGGTAAGTGGCATCTTGTAGAGATGTGCGTTCGAGTTTCGGACAAATACAAATTCCTCTGTAATTTGCTGATTTGTCAAGTCATTTGATATATGAACAGCTGAATACATTATTGGATAAAATTGATGAAAAATGAATGATTACTTGCCGAAATGGATTTTTTCATTCGGTTATGCAGCTTGGTGCCAAGTAAAAGTGCAGGAATAGAGGGAAGGAGTTATATTGTTTCATTAATAAGCTCCTTTTTTTAATGATGTACAGAAGGTCTAACCATTCATTTGTCCATTGTCCCCTGGCCTAGCCTGCTATAGTATTACTAATGACTGATGTTAGGGACAGCAGGTCAGGCACTAAATGGGGGATTTAAGTCATACAGGAGTATTCTATTCTTTTAACAGTAAAAGATATGTTCTTTTAATTGTTGGAATACTATAATGCAAGATATTTGTTTGTCTATATTAGCTGTTCCCATTGGAAATAACGGTAATTAATCTGAATCCAATATTGGTCCGAGCCCAATGCCTGCATGGATGAAATTTGTTTAGATGAAACACATTTTCCCCGTGCACATGTCTAGTATCTTATCACAAATGAAAACATTATGTCTTCCCTATCAGTCAAACAGAACCCCTTCAGCAACAGGTTTAAACACAGGCTTGATTCTAACTAAAGCCTGACAGAATGACTGAACTTCTGGAACATCTGCCAGATGTTTGTGTAGTAGAATCGATAAAGCAGATATCTGTCCCTTTAAGGAACTGGTGATGTTCTTTGTGGATAGGAATGTGTAGATACGCATCCTTTAAGTCCACGGTGGTCATATATTGACCCTCCGGGATCATTGGCAAAATAGTCCGAATGGTCTCCATCTTGAAGGATGGGACTCTGAGGAATTTGTTTAGGATCTTGAGATCCAAAATTGGTCTGAAAGTTCCCTCTTTTTTGGGAACCACAAACAGATTGGAGTAGAACACTTGCTCCTGTTCTATTTCTGGAACTGGGCAGATCACTCCCATGGAATATAGGTCTTCTACACAGCGTAAGAATGCCTCTCTTTTTGTCTGGATTACAGACAATTGAGAAAGATGGAATCTCCCCCTTGGGGGAGAATCTTTGAAATCTAGAAGATACCCCTGGGTTACTATTTCTAAAGCCCAGGAGTCCTGAACGTCTCTTGCCCAAGCCCTGAGCGAAGAGAGAAAGTCTGCCCCCTACTAGATCCGGTCCCGGATCGGGGGCCACCCCTTCATGCTGTTTTGGTGGCAGCAGCGGGCTTCTTGGCCTGTTTACCAAGTCTGGATAGGTCTCCAGACTGACTTGGATTGAGCAAGATTCCTCCTCCTGCTTTGCGGCAGGGGAAGAGGAAGAGGGACCACCTTTGAAGTTTCGAAAGGAACGAAAATTATTTTGTTTGGTCTCATCTTATTCGTCTTATCCTGAGGAAGGGCATGGCCTTTCCCTCCAGTGATGTCTGAAATGATCTCTTTCCGTTCAGGCCTGAATAGGGTCTTACCCTTGAAAGGGATGGCTAAAAGCTTAGCTTTTGATGACACATCAGCAGACCAGGACTTAAGCCATAACGCTCTGCGCGCTAAAATGGCAAAACCTGAATTCTTCGCCGCTAAATTAGCCAATTGAAAAGCGGCATCTGTAATGAAAGAATTAGCTAGCTTGAGCACCCTAATTCTATCCAGAATATCCTCTAATGGAGTCTCAACCTGAAGAGCCTCTTCCAAAGCCTCGAACCAAAAGGACGCTGCAGTAGTTACAGGAACAATGCACGCTATAGGTTGGAAAGAAAACCTTGATGAACAAATATTTTCTTCAGGAGACCCTCTAATTTTTTATCCATAGGATCTTTGAAAGCACAATTGTCCTCAATAGGTATAGTTGTGCGCTTAGCCAGGGTAGAAATAGCTCCCTCCACCTTAGGGACCGTCTGCCACGAGTCCATTTTCTTAAAAGTAGGAGGGGGAGTGAACGGAATACCTGGTCTATCCCACTCCTTAGTAACAATCTCCAAAATCCTCTTAGGGACCGGAAAAACATCAGTGTAGGCAGGAACTTCAAGGAATTTGTCCATTTTACACAATTTCTCTGGAACCACAATAGGGTCACAATCATCCAGAGTCGCTAAAACCTCCCTGAGCAATAAGTGGAGGTGTTCTAGTTTAAATTTAAAAGCCGTCATATCTGAATCTGTCTGAGGGAACATATTTTCAGAAATCTCTCCCTCAGCCAGCAAATCCCTCGCTTCAGAACATTGTGAGGGTACATCAGATATAGCTAATAAAGCGTCAGAGAGCTCAGCGTTTGTTCTCACACCAGACCTACTGCACTTCCCCCGCAACCCCGGCAGCTTAGATAAAACCTCAGTGAGGGTAGTATTCATAACTGCAGCCATATCTTGCAGGGTGAAAGAATTAGATGCACTAGAAGTACTTGGCGTCGTTTGTGCAGGCGTTAACGGTTGTGACACTTGGGGAGAATTAGATGGCAAAACCTGATTCTCTTCTGACTGAGAATCATCCAGCGACATACTTTTAGTTTCTAAAATATGTTCTTTACAATTTATTGACCTTTCACTGCTTTCAGTGCATGAGGGACACATTCTAAGTGGAGGTTCCACAATGGCTTCTAAACAAATTGAACATTGACTTTCCTCAATGTCAGACATGTTGAACAGGCTAGTAATGACTACAAACAAGCATTGAAAACACTTATTTAGTGAAAAAATAACAATCTTAAAAAACGGTACTGCGCCTTTAAGAGTAAAAAAGCATACACGTTCTGCAAAACAGTCTAAACATGCACCAAATTTTTCAAAATTTTGTATGTAGACCCACTATAGGTAGTTAAGATTGCACCACAATTTTTTTTAACAATTAACCCCTTAATGTCCAAACCGGATCGAAAATAGGCCCAGATCCGGAAAAATACCCCTCAGCACCTTGCCACAGCCCTGCTGTGGCCCTACCTGCCCTCAGGGATCAAAAGTGTGAGGTAAAAGCTTTGATTTGGCCCAAAACATACACTAGGGCCCTCAGGAGTTAGAGCTTGCTGCTTGCTGACAAACTAACTGCGCATCTGAGGCACGAAAATAGGCCCCGCCCATCTCACTTGATGTTCCTGAGCCTCAAAGAACCGCACCGGAGCGGTTATAACTAGCAATGTGGGTTCCAAGACCCAAAAGTTAAGCCATGTGTGCCCTAATAAAGTTGCCCAAAACGTTTATTGCCCACAAAAACGTTAAAGCACTCCCATCCAAAAAACATTTGCTCACAAACATTTTGCATTCAGTGTCAACCATATATGTAATTGGCCCCATAGCAAGCTAAGTAATGCCCTTCTTTTTAGCTCTAGAATTACTGCTTACCCTTACCCTCCTGGGTATAATGTCAGTCTTTCTGAAATACACAGTCTCTCCAGAAAAAATATGACTGAACATACCTCATTGCTGCATAGCATGAAACCATTCCTCACACTGAAGTTTACTGTACTCCTCAGCCTCTGTGGGAACAGCAAATGGACCTTAGTTACAAATGCTAAGATCATCATCCTCCAGGCAGCAGTCTTCATCCATATGCTGCCTGAGAGTAAATAGTACAAACCGGTACCATTTAAAAATAACAAACTCTTGATTGAAGAATTAAAAACTTATATTTTATCACCTCTTTCACTTTACCCTTCCTAGTACTTAGATTAGGCAAAGAGAATGACTGGGGGTGGAGCTAAGGGAGGACTATATAGACAGCTATGCTGTGGTGCTCCTTTGCCACTTCCTGTAGGCAAGGATAATATCCCACAAGTAAAAGATAAATCCATGGACTCGTCTTACCTTTATAGAAGAAAGAAGCTTTAAATAGCACAGTACAGGTGCAGTAAATTGCAAATGAGTAGCAAGACAGAATAGTGCGGAAAAAAAATGTACACTAATCGAAGCACGTCAACCACAAGTCAGCTGGGCTAACAGCCACACAGACAATACGCGACGAAACAGAACTGACTGCACTAACAATGCAGCGCGTTAAGTGGAGTGCTGGACTACGGGAGCTAGCTGGTAATTGGTAGCTACGTACATATGCCTCTTGCCATTGGATCGTACAGGTGTACAGCTAGAAATTACAGCATTTCGTTTTTTTGCATATTATGTTCCTTTCATGTTGGCTCGAATGTTAATTTAATTTCTAATGTAATGTCTTTAAATAGAACATTATTAATAAAAATAAATATCTATAAATACAAGACAGCTGTAAAAAAGAAAAGCTATTGCATTAAACATCACATTTCTTTGGGATTATGAAAAGCTCCCCAGCGTACCTGGGACCAAGAACTAGCGGTTTGGCACCTATATCTTTTTTTAAAAAACAGGTCACACCTGACTACCCGGAGAAAATATGGCTAAGCTTTTTTTTTACTGTAAGCTAAGAAAAAACCCATGGGAAGACACAGTGCCAGCAGGAATCATTCAGAATGTCACAGCAGGTACATGTGAAAAGAATCTGTCTTCCATTTAAATGTGAAATATATCTGCAAAAAAATGACAACACATCAGCTTGTTTGGAGCTGCAGTACCAATCTCTCTTTAGTGAGAACTAGCTCAGTCTATTATTGGAAATCAGTTTTGTTGAGTCAGCTCAGAAGTCAATGTATACCAAATTCCTTGGATGCTTTGCAATAAATCATACTTAGCTGTAATTTCCACAATTGGTTTGTGAAGGAGATAATGTCAGTTTTACAAGGAAGTATTTTTGGTTTTGGATGCATAAAATGTTTTAAACACTAATACAGTAAAAACACCTATTTAGCCCCAAGCAAATATCTTGTTGTATGTCTTAGGAAGTGCATGAACAACTGCAATGCAGGTTCTTAATCTCTCATTGTATTTTTTATGCTTATTACGCTGCGCTGATTGTGCTATAGCACAGATCCTAGAGGAAATCAAGCAGGTCATATAGTCTGTGACTACCAAAAGCAAATTTTGTTTACTCTGCCATTACTAGTCAAAAGCGTGCATGCTCAGCCTCTCATTTCACTGACTAGTGATCCTGCAACTCTGTTTTTATCCCCAGCAAAGGTACAGCTCAGGTTAGGAAAAAACTGCTGGTTCCAAGCATAAACCGCCGCTAATACAAAGAAGCAGCGCTAGTCCAACAACCCAGCTGTGTAGTTAGTGCTGCAGATTAGGGTCGCTAGTCTTGAAATTGCATGCTCTAAGGAATTAACATGCAATATTTCACCTATAATGGCCCTTTAACAAGTAAATATACAGCTTGAAATGTCCTAAAGGAGGTAGATAGACAGACAGACATAAAGATATATAGATAGATAGGTAGATAGATAGACAGACAACAAGACAGACAAATAGAAAGACAGAAAGACAGATGATAGACAGACAGACAGACAGAAAGAAATAAAGAAAGACAGTTAGACAGAAATACAGATAGATAGATAGATACTCTTGAGAAAGTCCCTACGTCACTGGGACGAAACGCGTAGAGCCCCGCCCCCTATACTTCAGTTGTTTGATCCAGTGAGGCCGTCCTCAGTTCTTAGCCTGCAGCATAGAACTTTTGGATTTGGGAGCCTAGGATCATTTATGTTTGCCGGATAAGGTATTATATTGTTACCCTTGTTATTTTCCAAACGGACTTTTGCACCTTTTGCCAGCCTGGTTTCTGGCATTCTTTGGGAACGTATGCCGGCTGTCTGCTTGCTTCATCCTTGGAGTGAATGAGGATACACGTCTGTCTGGTTTTCTTCTGGAACTCCTTTTCTGGACACACTCGAAGAGGGGATAAGTTGCTAAGTGTCACTGATACACTACATGCTTTTTTATATTTTATATTTTGTGAGTTGCCACTTGTCTTTTTTTAATGTCATTAAATTTTGTTACACCCTGCATTTGAGTCTGCGCTCCTCTAGTCTATCTTTTTAGATAGATAGATAGATAGATAGATAGATAGATAGATAGATAGACATATAGATAGATAGATGATAGAAAGAAAGAAAATAGTTATGAAGATAGATAATACATAGATAGATAAGACAATATAGATAACAGATAGAAGATGATAGCTAGATAGACAGATAGATAGAACGATTGATAGATGATAGATAATGTTGGGTTACTTCGCAAGCGATAAATAGAAAATACTTTCTTTAGCGTGCCTATAGAAATCAATGGGGAGAAGGCGTTAGCGTGGTCACAATATCCTTCGTCCTGAAGTCAGCGCACCTTAGCTTTCGCTCACACGCCAACTCTTAACTTTCGACTTGTAATACGCTCACTTATCCGGCCCTTTATCTTTTAGAATATCATTCTGGCTGTAAATAACTAGTTAAGATAAAAAACATCCTCCTAGCTCTAAACTTGTTACATCTCACATCAAATGCAAAAAAATTATAGTTATAAAAAAAATTCTTCCAAATCTAGCTATGAAAACAGGTGTATATTTATTAACATAACCAGGCTATGAAGACAACATTCATGCATCAAAAAGAATCAATACACTCACATTTGATGAATCTAGTTTTACTCTTTAGCTACTGAAATAATTAAAGTGGTCAATTCACTATATGAAATGGAAACACAGGAGGAGAAAGGATAGACAAGCTCTGTCTTCAAGGGAGATTCTATTGGATAATTACATTAGGCACAAATGTGATCAGATATAAACTGACATAAAACCAAGCGGAGCAATGTTCCTCTATTTAAGGGTAAACAGGAATAATTCAGACATCTAGCTGGTAGAATGAGACTCACCCATGTGTTCACAAGCAGAAGATTCCTAAAGGGAATGAATTCATGTTTTAAAAAGCACAAAGAACCTAAATTTGCTGAACACTGGAATTGGTGATATTAAGTAGCAGCTATTCTGTAATGAGATAATCAGTTATGAAATGAACATATTAAAAGTGGTGTTTACACCCAAGCCTTGAAATAAATACACAACTAATGAAAGCCCAACGCTTAAAGGGACAGTAAAGCTACAAATAATCTTTCATGATTCCGAGTGCATGGAATTTTAAGACTTTTAATTTTACTTCTATTATAAAATTGACTGCTCTCTTGTTATCATTTGTTGAAAGGGTTATTTTAAAATATTAGCTCCAGAGTAGTAATGCACACCTAGGAGCTAGCTTGTGATTGGTGGCTACACCCCAGTCTCTAGTCATTGGTTCAGAAGACGTGCTCAGCTAGCTCACAGTATTGCATTCTTGCTCTCGAGCTGACTTTATCTGTTCAACAGCAACAATGCTAAAATAAAATGCTCTAACCGATTTGGGTTCTTATTTTTCTTTCATATAATATTTTAAATGCAAAATAGAATAGTTTTAATATACCTTTAAAACCCTAGAAACCTCATTCCCATAAAGCATTCGTTTTTACAATAGTATTAAGTTTATTACTTTGTAAACTCTTAAACTAAATAGCCAAAACTTTTGCTACAAAATGTGAATCTAACTTCAAAATATAATTCCCCATAAAGGTTGCGGTTACAAGTGGAGCACAAAAATATTTGCGCTATTGAGCGATAACACCGCACAAGTTAAATCAATATTGCTCCTTATCTTGTGTTCAGATTACAAGTTGAAATTAAAAAAAAACTTGCGCGATGAGCGAGAGCCTCCGGTTACACCAACATCTGGAAGTCAAATGGTGCAATGTGCTAACTTCCTTTTCCCCATAGACTTATGACTTTCTCTTGCACGCTTCTATCTATCTATTATCTATTTATCTATCCTCTATCTATTTTCTATCTATCTATCTATCTATCTATCTGTCTCATGAAAATATAAATATTTCACATTCCAACAATCTTCACATAGCCGAATATGCTCTATTTATTCAGAAATACATATTTCTACATATATCTGATAGTATTTTGGTAGAATATATATCAATACCTATATAGATATATTATATATATAAATATAAATATATATATATATATATATATATATATATATATATATATATATATATATATATATGAATATCTATTTATAAATACATAGGGACATATTCTACTATGTGCAGAACCCTGGAATGTGAACTATTTTAACCCCTTAATGACCACAACACTTTTGCATTTTCTGTCTATTTGGGACAAAGGCTATTTTTACATTTCTGCAGTGTTTGTGTTTAGCTGTAATTTTCCTCTTACTCATTTACTGTACCCACACATATTATATACTGTTTTTCTCGCCATTAAATAGACTTTCTAAAGATACCATTATTTTCATCATATCTTATAATTTGCTATAAAAAAAAATCAAAATGTGAGGAAAAAATGGAAAAAAACACACTTTTTCTAACTTTGAACCCCAAAATCTGTTATACATCTACAACCACCAAAAAACACCCATTCTAAATAGTTTCCAAATTTTGTCCTGAGTTTAGAAATACCCAATGTTTACATGTTCTTTGCTTTTGTTTGCAAGTTATAGGGAAATAAATACAAGTAGCACTTTGCTATTTCCAAACCACTTTTTTTTTCAAAATTAGCGCTAGTTACATTGGAACCCTGATATCTGTCAGGAATACCTGAATATCCCTTGACATGTATATATATATATATATATGGCCGCCCACCCTCCTCCCACATCGGCTCCCACCCACCAACGATACCGGCCATCGATGTCCGGTGCAGAGAGGGCCACAAAGTGTCTCTCTCTGCATCAGATGGTCAAGGATGGTTATTGCAGGATGCTTCGATATCGAGGCATCACTGCAATAACCGGAACGCAGCTGGAAGCGATCCACCACTTTCCCAGACCGACAACGTTCAGGATACGCCCTCGTTCGTTAAGGGTATTTTTTTGGAGGACGTACCCTGCACGTCGTTGGTTGTTAAGGGGTTAATGTAAATACATGGTTAAAACCTTTACTAAATATGAATATTGGATAAATATTATTTTACATGTTTTCATCTACTTGACTGCAAAGGGCTCCAATGCACTTTTTTTTCCTCTAACACCTGAGACCTCATATATTTGAACCCTACTTTATTGTGCATTTTTTTTTAAAATCATGTTTAGTAGATGGTGTTATTATGAGTGTAACTCTATTTTGTAATGTATTTTTGAGCTCTGAGGACGCAGTAATTATTAGAGCGTAAATCGCTCACGTGGTCGCCTTTAATTTCAACTTGTAATACGAGCGGTAAACCCGATGTGCACAAACAGCTACTCATAATCTGGCTCCTATTTTTTATTTTTTCATGTAATACAGTAATTACTTTCTAAATGCACATACAAAAAATTAATGAATGTTCCTTTAATACTAGTACAGTAAAATCCTTTATTTCAAGTGAGCAGGATTTACAGAGAAAATGCAGCAACTGTTCCCATTTCTGTTGCTTAGTTATAAATGATGTACTAAAGAAAACAATAAAATTCCGAATACACATTCGCTTGAAGAACTCATAAGCGTGCACATAAATACAGAAGCTATTATCAAGCGTCCTGTAATCTGAACAAACTTGAAACTTTCTATGCAAGAACAGCTTGCAGTTGCACTTTTGCTATGATTGCATGAACATCAGGGTTGCAAAAAAAGGCACATTTGTACTTTTTTTTAACACGTTTTAAGTATCAACAGCGTAAAGAAATTATCTTAAACTAATGGTGCAAATTGCTACGCCCCAGCTTTTTTCATTCTTTCATGTAAGATATTAAATGTCTGTCAAATTCTGTTTGATTTACGGTTTTGCATTGTTTATTTTATTTTTTTAGAGACAGATTCATGACTCATGACTTGGTTATTTTATTTGCAGGGACCACAAAATTGTATTAGTTGAAATTTCGAGCCTGGTTTAACCTTTCTAACATCGACCTTTAACCTAAACTTGTTTTCTATATTTGTATTAAGCACATTTATTTTTAAACATTTTGAAAATCATTTAAAACTGATCTTTATAAATATATCTATCTTTTTAAACAATACAAATTATGGAGTAGACTTTGAGGCCTATCTATCAAGCTCCGAATGGAGCTTAATGCCCCGTGTTTCTGGCGAGCCTGCAGACTCGCCAGAAACAGCAGTTATGAAGCAACGGTCTAAAGACCTTAGGCTCCATAACCTGTCCGCCTGCTCTGAGCTTGCATTAATATCAGTGTTTAAGTTCTCAATTAAACCATTACAGGTATGGGAATTCCAAAATGAAACTCTCCCACCATAGATAATTTAATAATATAATATTTTCCACTATATTATCTGATTGTAGAGTTTAATTTCATATTTTTTATGCTTCTTATTATTTCATTGGAAACGTAAACTCTTCCATTAACATAAATGTATTGCGAGCGACTACTGATTACTACATTTATTTCTGTGTCTGTACATTAGAGTTGTACACATATCATATAAACATGTTTTCTTATTAATCCCTGTATTGCACTTATTCATCTGTTATTAGCTCTAGTATTATTATTATTTTTTAGGTAAAGTCAGTTAACCCTACGCGTTTAAGTAAAATTTACTTTATAAATCTTTCTTTAATAGATGTCAACAAGATAACAGTTATGCGGACTGACACTGCAATCCAAGACGTGCAATATATTTCTCTAATGTCGTGATTAGAGAGGTC